>NC_056746.1:603985857-604147151 GCF_019279795.1 Protopterus annectens | reverse complement strand
GCATCCCAGGCTGCATCCTACACGAGCTCCAAAATGAACTAACCCCTCACCTAAACTCACTGTTCAAGCTCAGCCTCACCACAGGCTATGTTCCCATAGAATGGCGTACAGCAACAGTTATCCTGCTCCACAAAGGTGGTGCAATAATGGATCCCGGGAACTATCGCCCTATAAGCCTGACTAGCTTGGTCTGCAAAGCCATGGAGCGCACCATCATGGAACTCATTAACAAAGACATTGGGAACCTCCAGACACTGGACCCTACCCAATTCAGCTTTGTTAAAGGCAGATCATGCCTCCTAAACTTGGTTGATTTCTTTGAAACAGTTACCAAGGCCATAGATGAGGGAAAGGTAGCCCCATACAGGCTACCTGGACCTCGCAAAGGCTTTCGCCACCATTCCCCACTCTGGCATTATAGAAAAGCTCACCAGCTTGAACATTAACCCCTATGTCACGATATGGGTTGCAAACTGGCTCATGGATAGAACTCACATGGTCAGAGTTGTGGGTGCTATGTCCGACTCTAAACCGGTTACAAGTGGAGTCCCTCAGGGCTCAGTCCTGGGACCCCTCCTCTTCAGTATATAAGGTACAGGCAAGCACGGGAGGACTATGGCTGACCAAGTTCGCAGATGATTGCAAACTGGGGGCCCATAATCGACTCCCCGGCTGACACAGACATTCTCCAGAAGGGTCTCACAGAGACAAATACCTGGTGTCAGAATCATGGCCTTAAGCTAAATGCCAAAACGTGCATAGTCATCCCCTTTGGGAAAAATAAAGTGCCCACAAACTATCACATAGGCGGTAATCAACTAAGTACTTAAGATGTAATTAGGGACTTGGGGACCCAGGTAGACAGCAACCTCTCCTTTGATAGCCACATTAACAAAGTGGTTAGAAAATCCTTCTATGTAGCCCACCGAATCACAAAAGGGTTCGCATCTAGATCAAGAGAGGTTATTGTACCCCTCTACTCATCGCTCATCAGGCCCATAATAAAGTACAATGCCCCAATTTGGGATGCACCTTACTAGACACCTGCAACAGCTGGAAAGACCGCAGAAGTACCTCACCAAGAGGATCATGGGCCTCAAACAGATGCCCTATGCAGCCCGGCTAAAGAAACTCCATCTTTACTCGGTTGCTAACCGCCTCCTCAGATGAGACCTCTGCCTTATGTACAAGGCCATGTCAAACCCTGAATTAATGGACATGCTCCACCTAAGGAAAACCAAATCTCTTAGAGCCACACGCTCTAGGGATTTAAACCTCAGCACAACAATAAATAGAACATGCTGGAGGCATAGATTCCTGTCCCAGAGACTTCCCTCACTCTGGAATAGAATCCCAATCTATGTTAAGCAAGTCCCTCACTGACTCTCTTCAAGAGAAATCTTGACGAGTGGATGGGAAATCGTAAACATACACCTGAGATCACATCAATGGCCCTGCTGGACAGAGCCCCAGGAAACTAATCTAAAAGGGAGGCGAAAGCCAACACATTCTGGCTAGGCTTATAAATGCCCTTGGGCAGATAGCCTAGTACCTACCTATGAACTTCCCAAGGGCGAATCCTAAGCCTTTTCACACAATCAAATTATGTCCTCACATTTCCAACAAATGCTCATATTTCAGGAACCATAGGGGTTATGAAAAAAGTATAAATGGCAAACTCTTTAGCACAAACTATTTTTATAGTGGTAGTATTCTTTTGGTTCTACGTCTTAAACTGAATTTTACAAGTCACAGTAAACACAGTATTACATGTCTAATACTTTTTAAACAATTTACAATATCTCAGCAACCACTTGAGTTGCAAATATTGTCAAGCAGCATTTTATTCATCTAGCTGAGAGCTTTCATGTGGCTAAAAAGAAGTCTAATGTTACTTGGTTGTTGAGATATTCAGAAAAATGTGAAAACTGTACTGTATAAATTAATATCATAACAACAGTTAATATCTACTTGCCTGCACTTCACAGATGTCAAACATTAATGCAGTTGTGTTTGTCATTGTGTAAGCTTTAAGATGATATTTTAAAGCCTTGTACATAGCATGATTTTGGAATTACTGATGCAAATATGAACAAGCAATACTTGACGCCTAGCGGCGTCAGTACGAGTTAACTGCAAATGTAGCTGGAGGCATCACTCGGATGTAATTAAACACTCTGCATGCCCTATCTATACTTCTGTGAGATTTTTGGAAAATGTTCTGATTTTTCCGACATCCCAAAGGGTAGCCAAGCTTAAGTGTGACACACTAGAGATCAACACTAATGTACTATTACTAGCGTGAATTCTGGGATTTGCTGTCAAAAGAAAGAATGCTATCTCAGGGACTTTACTTTCCCCAAGATACAACTGTCACTACATTAGAATATATGCAACAATGGTGTAGGGGGCAAAGGTCACATGATGGGAGGTGTACAGGGGCTTGATCCTTGCTAAAAAGCTTTTCTAAAAGTATCTAGGACTTTTGAAAGTCCAAACTGTTACATGAACATGCTGTTCTGTGACTGCAAGTATGACCAGCCAATACTTTAGTCATGGAGCCAACCTGATTCAGTTAATTCCTTGTTTGCTTTGTCGCATACTCAAATACTGAAAATAATCAGTTCTGTTAATGTTACTCAACATCTTTACAAAGCAGGTTAATCATGCTGCCCGTTTGCCATGCATCATTTGTAGATTCTATGATGAAGTACTTGACAAGTCTTATCCTGACAAAGTGCAAGCACACATTAGTGTCCTTCCCACTTCTCAGGAGCCCTTTTTGTTTCCCCAAGCAGCACTGCTCATCCAAAAATATGAAAAGAAGAGTTATGTACTTACCATAACTTGGAATCTGGGCTATCCAGTGTCATTATTCATCATGGGTGGGTGCAGGATCCGAGCCGGCACTAAAAACAGCTCCTGAGCTCAAGCTCCTCCCCTTCCCAAGATCCCTTGCTACCCATAACCCTCAGATCGAGTTTGCTGGACAGAAAAAAAGGGCAGTGAAGACTGCCTACAAAATGGAAAGGGATACCAAGGAAACATTCCTCCCTAACTCCACAGACACCAGAAGGAGGGGGAAGGAGGGTGGGAACATGATGAATAATGACATTGGATAGCCTAGATTCCAAATGATGGGGATTAGACCAAGTGGCAGCAGTACAAATATCATCTAAGGAAAGCCTTGCCAAGAATGCAGAAGATGTGGCCAACAACCTAGTGGAGTGAGCTTTAACTGACCTAGATAGCACCATGTGATTGCTCTCGTAAATGTAAGCAATACAGCTAACGATCCAGTGAGAAATAGAAACCCTGGAAATTGCCTGAGAAAAATCTACAAAAAGCGGATTTTTTGTTCTCTTCAAGTAAAAACTTAACTGCCTATGTACAGCTAGACAATGCAGCTTATATTCCCCTTTATTTGAAAAATCGGGAAAAAAAGACAGGAAGTTGAATTGACTGGTTAAGATTAGTCTCTGTGGCTATTTTAGGAATGAAGGAAGGATTAGTCCTGAAAGACTCCCTATCCTTATGAAAAATCATGAAGGGGTGCTTAATGCAAAGAGTCTGCAATTCGGAGACCCTCTTGGCCGAGGTAATGGCCACCAAATAGGCCATCTTCCAAGACAGGAACTTGAGAGGGCAGGTAGCTGCAGGCTCAAAGGCTGTTGTGTCAAGGACTGTAGCACCAATGAGGTACTAAGGAGGGGAAGGATCTTTGATAGGAGGTCGGAGCAAAAAGACCCCTTTGAGGAAGGCATTGCACAGCCTAAAAAAGAAAGTGGGACTTTCACTTAAATGGAAGTTGGATATAGCAGCCAACTGGAGTTTGACTGTACAGAAAATAGCTCCTTGTTGAAAAAAAAGAGGTCAGGAACAACAAAATGTCAGAAATAGAAGCCAAAAAAGGATCTAAGGTATGCTGTTGAGCCCAAATATTAAACCTCTTCCATTTACTGGAATACATCTTCTCAGTAGAAGGCTTTTGAGAAGCCAAAATAATGTCCTTAACTGGTGAAGGAAGCCTGGACTCTGCTATAATAATTGGAACTGGAGGCACCAAGCAGTCGAGACTGGAGGTTGGGAAGAGGAAGTCCCCATGGATGGGAAAGGATATCTGGGTCTGGATCTAATAGCCAAGGCGGATATTTTAGATGAGACCAAATGAGGGAAACCCACACCAGGCGAGGCCAGAAGGGGGCAATGAGGATGAGAGGAGTCTTCATATGACGAGCTTTCTGTAAGACTTTGGGAATAAGGGGAGTTGGGGAACAGGCGTACAGAAGACCTAATGGCCAGTCATGAACCAGAGCTTCCCTGGCCGACTACCCCTTTGGGAAGATCAGGGCAAAGTATTTGCTGCATTTGTGATTGAGCTGAGAGGCAAAGAGATTGCAGCAAGGGAGACCCCAACGGTCGAATATCTGACATGCCACTGACGGATTCAGGGACCACTTGTGAGGACTCGGGATAGATCCGCTGAGTTTGTTGGCTAACAAGTTGGAACTGCCAGGAATATGCATTGCAAGAAGAAAGCGAATGGAAGACTTCACCCATTCCCACACTCTCATGGGCGATCTGCACAGTGGAGAAGAATGCATTTCCCCCTGTTTGTTGATGTACCAGACCACCGCCATGTTGTCTGTTTGAACTGCAATGATCCCGAGAGGGAGACAAGTCTTGTAACGTTAGAAGGACTGCTCTCATCTCCAGGACACTGATGTGCAATTTGGTCTCTAAAGGGGACCACGTGCCTTCAACAGTCCTTTCCCGATAATGCTCCCCCCACCCCAACAAGGAGGCATCTGTGATCACAGTGGCTAGGAGTTGGGGAAGACAAGCGTCTGCCTAGAAGGCCTTGGGTTTGGGGCCACCAAGCAAGGTAACATCTGCTGACTTGAGACCTGACGGTCATGGACATGGGATGAAGGTGGGCTGACCACTGCACCACAAGGGTCCATTACAGAACTTGCATGTGATATCTGGCAAGAGGGACTAACTGAATTACTACCACCACTGAGCTGATGGCTTGCAAGATTAAATGTACAGAGGGATGCTCCAGATTCAGGTGAAGATGGACCTGTTCCCAAATCATCTAGACTCTGCATGGGGGAAGTGCTGCAGTCTCTGACACCGTGTCCAGAAGGATAAATTCTGGACTCTGGCATGGGGCAAGGTGAAATTTGGGTAGGATGACTCTAATGCCTAGGTCCTGAAAGAGAATGAGTGTATAATCCATGGCCAGAGTGAGTTGATGCATTATGCGTGCTGTGAGGAGCCAATCGTCCAGATATGGAAAGACCCAGAAACCTTGCAGCCAGAGATGGACCGCTTCCACTGCCATACATTTGGTCAACACCCATGGGGCTGAGGTGAGTCCAAAGGGCAGGGCTGCGAACTGGTAGTGATTGGCCCCCAGCCAGAAGAGCAGGTATCTGCTGGAGCATCTGTCGATTTTTATGTGAGTATGCATTCTTGAGATCCACTGAGCACATCTAATTGTCATTGCGCAAATGTGTCAGACTGGACTGAACAGTGACCATCCGGAAGACTTCTTGACTGAAAATTTCAGAAGACTGAGGTCCAGAATGGGATGTAGATTCCCAGTTTTCTTGGGCACCAAAAAGAAGCACGAGTAAGTTCCAGACCCTCATTGTCCTGTTGGGAACTCCTAGATGGCTCTTTTTTGAAGGACGTCTTGAACCTTGAAGAGGGTCAACTTCCTTTGGTAAGATGGAACGTATGGGAGAGACTTTTGAGTTGGAGGGGGCTGAAAAAAAGGCATGAAGTATGCCAAGGATACGATGTTTAGTACCCAGTGATCTGAAGTAATAGCTGTCCAGGCTAGTGGGTGTAGGGAAAGAAGACCCCCCCGACTGCCTGCAGGGCAAGACAGCTGGGCAACACTTCAGAAGCTCTGAGGGGGCTTCTTCGAGAAGGGTTTCCAGGAGCCCTGGTTCTGCAGACCACCTCTGCCTCTGGGGCAGCATCTGCTATCAAACCCTCTTCCCCAGCTGGAAGAAGAGGATTCCTGAGGAGCATCCTGGAAAGAAAACCTAGACCTGCAGAATCAGTTTCCTACTACTCCTCTGATTCTTGGAAAAAGATCGTTGGGGAGTAGAAAACTTGATCCAAACTGCAGACACAGAGTCTTTCCCCTCCTGCTCACTATGGGTTAAAGTTTCTTTGACTGAGGGACAAAACAGTATTGACCCATTGAAAGAGGTATTAGTAAATGATACCTTGAAGTTTTCTGCAAATCCACAAAGGCAAAGCCAGGTATGACACCTATAACAATGCTTGTACCCGCTGCTCGAGAGGTGGCCTCCACCACATTACAGATCAGCATCATTGAGGTGTTAGCTAGGGAAGTCAAAAGAGTAGATAGCTTCAGAGAGTCTAACCTGAGACTCTCTCGAGGCAGGGAAGTAGAGAGTTCTGGTACAATGTCCCTTTGCAGCCAGGTAAAGTGTGCCATGTAGTTTGTTGTCTTCAGTCCAAACGTAGCTGAGGCAAATATGCGCTTCCCAAATTGGTCAATCGCCTGAGACTCCCTGTTCGGGGGATGGACAGTGGAGCTCTGTTCAGCAAACTCCTTTTTGGTAGCTATGGCCACCACAATGGCATCAACGGGAATGCCTTTGCTCCAAAAGGTCTTATCTTTAGGGGAACTCAGGAATTTATCAGCTTTTTTTAGGCACAGGTTCTATTTTGTCTGGCTCCTTCCATGCCCTGCTGGAAATGAGCTGGACAAGCTCATCAGCAAGGGGAGACACCTAAGTGGAAGATGCACCTGTCCCAAAGACCTTCAGGAATATGGATTCCTCTGAATACGGGGTGGGGGAAGACCAACCATTTCTCTCGAAGGATTTCAAGGATGTCCCCAAAGGACACCTCCTTGGATGGAAGTCTGGGGGACCCATCTCCTTCTTCAAAATCTGTGTCCTCAGTGAGGGACTCTCGAGGGGAGTCCAAGTGCCTCCTCCTACACGTCCTCTTCCGGGGAGTCTCCTCCATGGCAGGCTCCGGGGAGGACTCAGAAGAGGAAGGGACCCTAATTGGGGCAATACCTGTCTGAAGGCACTCACAGGAGGGCTGACCCTGGTAAGATGATAAGGTCTCAGCACCCAATGTTGAATGAGGCTGGGGAGGATCCAGACCCAAGATAGAGGCAGCTGTTCATCTGGACATGGTCCTCTCGATCACCTGGAAAGGCAACACTGGAAAAGGCCCCCATCCCCAATGCCGACTGGGATGGAAGGGGGGAACCCAACACATCGATGTCCCTAGATGATATTGGATCTGAGCTGTCTAAAGTAGAGGCCCCCGAAGGGAGGGAATGGTATGAAAACTCCAGTCTGAATCACCTCCCTGGTGAACCCACCTGACCTCGCAGAGCCAAAGCATCACCAGCTCTGAGGAGAATGGAGCGAAACCTGCCAGGGACCCAGACAGTGTGGGAAAGGAAGCAATACCCAACACCACTGGCCTCTCCCTAGGGATGCTCTGATCCCGGGGAACTGAACCCAGATGAGTCGGTCAGGGAGAGAGGAGTTCTGTGGATGGCGAAAGACCCCTGGGCAAATGGCCAGGGGATGGCAACAAGCCCATCTCAATTTGGGCCTTGAGAAAGCTCCTCATAATCCTATCCATGTCTGAGGGGAGCAGACTCCTGGTGGAACAGGAGGATAGGGAGGAATGGCCTATGGTCTTGTGAAGAAGACCTGCTACACAACCTCAGATCTGATCTCCTGAGTCTGGAGGGACAGTCTTCAATAATGATCAGATAAGACAAAACTGTCGGATCCGAATGTCTGGTTGGATCCAAAGACTTAGGAGGAACCACGACTGGATCCGAGGAGCTCTGAAGACACTGATCAGACAGGTGGAGCTGGAGCTATCAGAGCCCAGATTCGAAGCTGCAGAGGTTGGACTCTGATCCAGGGAACTACAATCTGAGAGCCTCAGCTTTTTGGAGGGCAAATCCTGAGAGGAAGGCTTCCTCTTGGGGTCTGAAGTAGCCTTGGTAGGGGAACCATAGACCAGGGGATCTTTAGCAAGCCCCTTCAGCAGAAGCTTGTTCTTATGCTCTAGGAAAGCCGTGGGGTTGAATCCGGTACAAATGTCACATTTAACCTCCAGATGTAGCTCTCCTAGGCAGTAAACACACTCCTAGTGTGTGTCAGCATGGGGAAGCTTCTGACCGCACGAGGAGCACCATTTGAACCTGTGGGTTCTCAGGCACACACACACACAAAGGGGGGCAGGGGAACAAGAAAGAGAAAGGATAGGGATAGAAGGAACCCAAGAACAGGAGGACAAGGGCAGGAACTGAGGAAAGACCTAACAAACTACCCAAAAAGTTACCAGAAGGGGAGGCGACTACTTTGAAAGAAGTAGGTAGGTGGAGAATAAAGAGGGAAAAGAAAGACCCCACAAACAGAAAAAAAGCACTTATTTGAAAAGGGTGAACAGAAGCTTCAGGAAGCACGTCTATTTAGAAATTGTGGCAAACAAGATTTGGGGGTTGTGGATAGCAAGGGATCTTGGGAAGGGGAGGTGCTTGAGTTCAAGAGCTGTCTTTTAGTGCAGGCTCGGATCCGAGGTCAGGTCCTATACCCATCCGTGATCAATAATTACACAGATAGCAACAGAACAAAAAGGAAATCTATATACTTATTAATGCAGTAACTAAAGATGTTTTAGCCAATACCAGATCTGATTCCTCAACAGCTGGGTTCAGATCCGACTTGGCCATTATTTTAGCCTGTGGACACAAAAAAGCTCTCAAGCTCCTCTCCTACCCATAATGCACCAACCCCTAACATACCTCAGATTTCATATGCCGCTTTTGCATTTGGATGTGGTTACCTTGAGCAAGTGTTTCAGTATAGAGATAAATGTGTTTCTTTTTTGCTTCCTATAACTTATTACATTTTTCCATTTCTAAATCCTCCCCCCTTTTACACTTTTAAGTGTAGTGTTTTTACCACAGTTGGTAATCCCTTTTTTCCTTTTCCCTCTTACACTGTTACTATAGTTCTAATTACCATTGCTGGTATTTTTTTCTTTATTTCTATTCCTAATTAATCATTGCTGGTATTTTTTCTTTATTTCTATTCCTAATACTTAAAACTTCTTTCTGCTATTTTTCTGTGTGATATTTTCAAAATGTCTGAAAAAAGGTCCTTCTGGCTTTAAAATGTGCCAGACATGTGGGCACAAGTTGCCTCTTTCTGATACACATGCTTTGTGCATATACTGCTTGGGCTCAGACCATCTTCAGGTAGATTGTTCAGTCTGTAAGGCTTTCAATCTGCGAGCTGTCGTGGTTATGAAAAGTAAACTAATACTGAAAGGACTACGACCTTCATCCTTTTCAGAGGCGCAATTTCCTCAAGCCTAAGTTAAAGAAGCCTTTAACTAAGTCTTCTAAGCCTTCAGGATCCTTGACTCCCTCGTCGGATCCCACCACAGAACCAAAGAAAAATCTTAAGTCAGATCCGAAGACTGCTCCTGGTCAGCTGGCGAAGTCGACAAAAACTTCCTTAGATCCTAGCTCCTCAGATCCGAGGCCTTTGCCCAGAACCAAGTGCTCCCCATCCATAGACCCGATACCCTTCTGGAGTACATTCCCCATATCTCAAACCCCACTGGCACTCTAGGTCCCCATCAGTAGCTTATTCTTGTTCTTCAAGGAGCCTGACAGAGGCTAATGTGGACACAATGATGAAGAAACTTCTATCGGCACAGATACAGGTGGGAGTTCTCCCAGCACTTAGCCCTTCAGGTTAGGAAGCCTTGTTTGTACTACTTCACCAATCTTGGTTCCTCCAATCAGACCTACCATTTCGGAGCCCTTGGATCAGAGTCTCCTGGGACCATCTGGATTGGATCTGACGATATTAGTATCTTCAACTCTGAGGCTGGCTCTGACTGTACCATCTCTGACTGTTTAGAGCTGGATAAGTCAGAGCAAAGCGTCCCTGTTGGATCAGAGGAGCCATCTCTTCCCCTTGCAGCCTCAGTACTGGAGAGCTCAGCTCTGACCTCGGCCTCAGGTGAACTGCCTTTGGGACAGGGGAAGCCGATGACGCAGAAGTGTGGCTTCTTGGCTCAGTTGGCATCCTTCCCCCCGAAGCATTCTGCCTTTGAGGTGGAGGAGAGAATGTTCTCTGCTTCGGCAGAAAGGACAGTTCCTACATGCTGTGTGTCTGCATCTTGAGCCCCTTCATTCTATGCCACAGGAACAGTCAGCCTAAAGTCTCTAGGTTACCCAACAGGATATTACAATCTCTTCACACTTGTTTGAAGCACCCCACCAAAGAAGTCCCTAGGAAGAGGATGTGCAAGAGGAAGCACTTAACTCCCCCTCAGGAGTCCGTCACCAAAGACACTGATTTTGATGAACTGGAAGGGTCCCCCAAAATCACCACTCCAAGACATCTCATTCAGAGACATCCTTCAGATTCTTAAGCAGAGGGCTGGTTGGTCTACCAAAAAACCCTTCTCCAGAGGAATTGGTATTCCTGGAGACCTTTGGGTCTGGCCAGTCTATATCCTGAGTAACTCTGCCTGTTGATGAGCTCACTGATTTGATCTCTAGGAGGGCGTGGAAGGAGCCAGACACAGTTGAGACAATTCCCAAAAGACCATATCAGATTTTGGCACAACCTGTAGGAAGGGAGTTTTGGAGCAAGGGAGTGCGTGTAGATGCTATGGTCATGGAGGAGTTCACAAAGAAAGAACTTGTGGAGCAGAGTTCTTTTGTCCATCCCCCTAACAGGGAGTCTAGGGCTTTGGACAGATTTGGGAAGCATGTGTGTGCTTCAGCAACCTTTGCCCTCAGGTTGCTGAACTACTTGGCACACTTTACAATACTACAGAGAGACTTGATAAAGGAACTGTCAAAATCCCTTTCTGGGACCACTACTGCTGACACTCAAGCTTCTGTGGCTTCACAGGTAGCACCCCTTCAATCCATTTCTAATTCATCCATGAGAATTACCTCTCATGCACCTGACGTTACCACAAGGGTGGCGGGTTCGGGCATTTCCATTAGGAGGCATGCCTGGATGCATTTGTGTGATTCTGCGGAGCCTTCATGTCCTCATTCGTCAATGCACCTTTTGACAGCACTTCCTTTGTTTGGCCCTAAGGTAAAGGGTACGCTCTCCAGGTGTGAGAAAGATGGAAAGACTCTCTCTGCAGTGGGTGTACACTTTTTGACCCCTCAATGAACCTTCTCTAGGAATCAATGAGATGGTCAAAAGACATGGTTCATAAAGTCCCAGGGTGCTTTTCAAGATCAGTGTAAAGATGGTTCTACCAAGGCCAGAGGAGGCCCGCAGAATCAAGGGTCTAGAGGACTCCTCTGACAGCCCTTAGCACAGCTCCTGAAAGGAGGCCCGATTGTCCCCCACAGGAGCCAATCAAGTGTCATTTATCCCAGCACCAGACAGCCTGGCTAGACATCACAAAATATATGTGGGTGCAGATAATTTTCAGAGGTTATAGAATTCCCTTTCCACCTCCATCTGTATGCAAATTTCCCAAAGTTCCACCCAGTCAGAGGAAAGCAGAAGCACTAGAAATTCAAAAGCTGCTAGAAAAAAAATCATCCATGAGGTTCCACCAGACCAAACAGAATTTGGAACTTACTCAGGATTCTTTTTAATGACTGAAGACCAATTTTGGATTTCAGCAACTTGAACAAATCAGTTCAACACACAGTTTTGGATAGTACGATTCAGTCCATTCTGCCTCAATGTGCTCAACAGACCTTCAGGATGATTACTATCAAATAAAAATAAACAGACAATCCAGGAGGTATCTATGCTTTCAACTAGGAGCCAGTCATTACCAGTTCAGAGCACTGCCCTTTGGCCTCATCACAGCACCTGCACAAGTGCAGCAACTTCTTTGCCCTAATCCCCTCAAAAGTAGACCTCACTGGGAAATGCTCTACTACACAATTGGCCCCCTGGTCTCCTCTCTATCCCCCAACTCCCCTTTTCCCCAAATTTCTACAGCAAGCTTTCCGGCTGATGAGTAAGGTCATCTTCATTGCACTTTACTGACTTTGAGAGATTTGGTTCCCCCTTTCTTTGGCCTCATCTAATTTACCCACCTTAGATTCTGGGTCAGATTTCAGACCTCCTGTTTCACTTGACAGGCATGATTCACCCAGATAGCTCAAATTTAAATCTGACAGCATGGTTTCTCCACTTCCTTTAATAGCCAGACAATGTGTGTTCTCATCCCATCTGTCATATTCTTTCATCTTCCCATAAAGCTTCCTCAAGAAAACTTTACAGAAGTAAATGGAAGAGGTTTGTTTTTTGGGTGCTTCAGAAACTCACTGTCCCCTTTTTGTACAAAATGTCCTTGAATTTATGGCTACAATTTTCAATGAATGAGTTGGAGCTCCAATAATCAGAGTTCAGTTATCAGCCATCTCTTATTTTTACACTGGATTTGAGAACTCCACCCTGGCTACATCTAAACTTTGTAAGGCCTCCTTGAGCGGTACACTTCTTTTGAAGATCCAACTTCTTATTTTTCTTTCAGCTGCTTCCACTGGGGTTCACCACATAGGATCACCCGTTTCCATTTCTTCCTGTCCTCTGCATCTTGCTCTGTCAAACCAACCACCTCCATGTCCTCTCTCTCACCACATCCACAAATCTCATCTTAGGCCTTCCTCTTTTTCTCTTACCTGGTAGCTCCATGCTTAGCATCCTTCTCCCAATATACCCAGCACCCTTCCTCAGTACATGTCCAAACCAATGCAATCTTGCTCTCTGGCTTTTCTTCAAACCATCCAACCTGAGCTGACCCTCTAATATACTCATTTCTAATCCTGTCCACCCTCATCACACCCAATAAAAAATCTTAACATCTTTAACTCTGCCACCACCTCACCACATCCACAAATCTCATCTTAGGCCTTCCTCTTTTTCTCTTACCTGGTAGCTCCATGCTTAGCATCCTTCTCCCAATATACCCAGCACCCTTCCTCAGTACATGTCCAAACCAATGCAATCTTGCTCTCTGGCTTTTCTTCAAACCATCCAACCTGAGCTGACCCTCTAATATACTCATTTCTAATCCTGTCCACCCTCATCACACCCAATAAAAATCTTAACATCTTTAACTCTGCCACCACCAGCTCTGACTCCTGTCTTAGTCAGTGCCACAGTCTCCAACCCATATAACATAGCTGGTCTCACTACCATCTTGTAGACCTCCCCTTTCACTCTTACTGGTACCCATTTGTCATAAAACATTCCTGACACTCTTCTCCACCCTGCCTGCAGTCTCCTTCACCTCTCTTTGCATCCTCGCCATTTCTCTGTCCTCCCTCTCATTCACACACACATCTTGTCTAGTCCTGCTGACCTTCATTCCTGTCCTCCCTAGAGCATATGTCCACCTTTCCAGGGTCCACTCAACCTGTTCCCTACTCTCACTGCAGATCACAATGTCATCCACAAACATCATAGCCCACAGGGACTCCCATCTGATCTCGTCTGTCAACCTGTCCATCACCACTGCAAAGAAAGGGCTCGGAGCCAATCCTTGATATAATCCCACCTCCACCTTGAACACATATGTCACTCCTACCGCAAACCTCATGACCGTCTCACTGCTCTCATACATATCCTGTTCCACTCTTACATACTTCTCTGCCATGCCCAACTTCCTCATACAATAT
The DNA here is from genome assembly GCF_019279795.1 of Protopterus annectens. NCBI lineage: Eukaryota > Metazoa > Chordata > Ceratodontiformes > Protopteridae > Protopterus > Protopterus annectens. Next base: position 604,133,431 of record NC_056746.1, on the reverse strand, counting down.
CACAACTCCTCTCTAGGCACCCTGCCATATGCTTTCTTCAAGTCCAGAAAAGCACAATGCAACTCTTCCTGACCTTCTCTATACTTCTCCATCAACACCCTCACTGCAAACATTACATCTGTAGTGCTCTTTCCTGACATGAAACCGTACTCCTGCTCACTAATCATCACCTCCCTTCTTAACCTAGCTTCCACTACTCTTTCCCATAACTTCATGTCGTTGCTGATCAATTTTATCCCTCTGCAGTTACTACAGCTCTGCACATCACCCATATTCTTAAAAATCAGTCCCAATGCATTCTCCACTCCTCAGGTATCCTCTCACTTTCCAATATTTTGTTAAACAGTCTGGTTAAGAACTCCACTTCCATCTCTCCTAAACCCCTACATGCTTCCACAGATATGTTATCTGGACCAACAGCTATTCCATTCTTCATCCTCTTCACAGCTGTCCTTACTTCCTTCTTGATTCACTATCCCCACATCATCCAACCTTCTCTCTCATTCTGTTCATTCATCAGCTCCTCAAAGTACACGTTCCATCTGCTCAACACACTCTCCTCACTTGTGAGCAAATTTCCCTCATTATCCTTTATTACCCTAACCTGCTGCACATCTTTCCCAGCTCCGTCCCTCTATCTAACCAATCAGTACAGGTCCTTTCCTCCCTCCTTAGTGTCCAACCTTTCATACAACTCACCACACCCCTTATCCTTACCCTTCATCACCTCTCTCTTCACCATACGGCTCATCTCCTTGTACTCCTGTCTACTTTATACTCTCTGACAATCCCACTTCTTCACCAACCTCTTCCTTTGTATATTCTCCTGTACTTCCTCATTCCACCACTAGGTCTCCTTGTCCTCTTTCCTCTCTCCAGATGTCACACCAAGAACCTTTCTAGCTGTCGCCCTTAGCACCTCTGCTGTGGCTGCCCAGCTGTCCGGTAACTTTTCAATGCCACCCAGTGCCCATCTGAACTCTCCCCTGAACTACTGGTGGCAGTCATTGTTAACCCAGGCTTAGACCGATCTAGTATGGAAATCTGTATTGTTGTCCACATATCTGATCTGACTAAAATTTTACACCGGATGCCCTTCCTGACGTAACCCTCCTCATTTATCTGGGCTTGTGACCGGCATGAAGAAATACACTGGCTTGTGCATCCTCAGTGGCTGGGTTAAAGGTCCAACTCTTCCATGGGACTTAAATTTAGTACTACAGGTCTTGATTCATTCCCCCTTTGAACCAGTAGCAAGATGTGATCTAAAGTTTCTGACCTGGAAGACTATGTGGCTATCACTTCTGCTAGAAGGATTTCAGAACTTCAAGCATTGTCGTCTAAAGCTTTCCACTTGATTTTTCACAGAGATAGATTAACATTACGAACCAATCCTTCTTTCCTTCCTAAGGTGGTGTCAGAATCTAGCATCAATGAGTCCATTAATCTGCTAGTTTTCTTTCCTAAATTTGCAAACAAAAGTGAATATATGTTGCACTTATTGGATGGTGACAGACTAGTTTTTGCTTACACAGAACAAGAGATCAGAAAGATGGATTAATTATTTGTCTTCTTTGCAGATTCTAAATTGGGTAAATCAGTTGAAAAGGTAACTTTAGCCAGATGGCTGATTGTATATCATTTGTCTATAACAACATGGGTCTGTCCTTACCAAAGCCTTTAAGAGACCATCCAATTAGGTACATGGCTGCTACTTCAGTGTTTTTATCTAGGGCTTCCATGGACGATATATGTGCGGCTACAACTTGGGTCAATCCTCATACCTTTATTACACATTATAAACTGGATCTGGTCTTGAGGGGAAGAGCAGCCTTTGGCTCAAATGTGCTCAGGAATATCCTTCCTTAGAGTTCACCTGGGATTTTAGGTAGCTATACCCGCGGTGGTGGTGCTGCGGTACCGCTGTCGCCTCACAGTAAGACGCTGTCCGATTCGATTCTCAGCTAGAGCGTCTTCTGCATGGAGACATGCGTGAATGGGCGTACCTTCGTTGAAGATTGTGAGTCAGGCCTGGCAAGCCGGTACGTAAAAATCAACTGCCAATCATTAGCAGACCGGAGTTCCGCTGTGGCGACCCCTTACCAGGAAAAGCCGAAAGACACAAACAAGGGACTCTGTCCGTTGAGGAATGAATGAAAACTGACATCAGATAAAGTTATGTACTCACCATAACATTCCATCTGTGTCATCCATTTTCATTCTTCCTCAACTTCCCTCCCACCAACCTTTTTCATAACTGATTTCTGGAAGAACAAGAACTTACAAAGACACCACTGTTCCTTATGTTGAACTCCAGATAATGGCTTCTTCTTTCAAGACTATTATGTTAATATTTTTTAATTTGTGTCAATCAGCAAATAAGATTTGAGGTATGTTAAGAGTTGATGCATTATGGGTAAGGGAGGAAATTGAGAGTTTTTTGTTAACAGCAGAGTCTGATCCAATCTGAACCCAGCTGTTAAGGAGGAATGAAAATGGGCAACACAGGTTGAAAGTTATGATGAGTACATAACGTTTTTTTTCAATGAAATGTCACTTTTAGAGAGACAGAGGTTGTTTCCTGTCTTCAGCGTTAAAACACAAGCCTTAAAATATTTCATACCATACGCAAAGCACCGAGGTGATCTTGGAGAGATAACTCTCAATTAAAGGGCACAGGGCAGTTCAGTTTTTTTTTCCTCTGTCAATGCCAAATGGCAGACTCAGATTTTCAATGACATGATTAATAAGAAAACTTCAGATTTGCTCCTAACAAAAACAAAACAAAAAACAGGTGTGGGAGTCTTTCTACTTTGCTTTGAGATTTAAAATAGTAAGCAGCTAGAAAGCTTGATTAATTGTCAGCTTATTTATTTATTTATTTTATTTATTTAAATTTGTTGACCGGGAGTGTCCGACTGGACGTAGGTCCATTTTCAGCCGAGGCCCGGGGAGAAAAGCTCCACAGTAAAATAAACAGACAGTAGTTACATTGTATTACATAGCGATTAACAATTTAACATAGCAATTACTTACAACATATTTACAGATGAAGAACATAGTACATCAGTAGACAACTAGAATATTTATCTGTGAAGTACATAACAGACATTAACAAATGTTACAATGAGAAGTTCCTGCTGTATAATAAGTACTAGGCTTATGAGCATCTGAGCTTGCTATAATCAAGGCAGTTAGTCGAGTGGAGAGAAAGGTAGTGGTTGGATGGGGTGGATGATATTAGAGTGCGAGTTGCAAGGGCATAGCCAGCATGTTTTTAGGTGCGCTTTTAGTAAAGTTTTGAAGTGGCGGCATGATGGTAAGGAGGTAATTGTGGGTGGGAGTGAGTTCCATAATTTGGCTATGGCGCAAGAGAATAGTGCTTCACCAGCAGAGTTATTGGCTTTAGTGATCTGCAAGTGATTTTTGTTGCTGGATCTTAGTGGTCTGGTGGTGTGATAGGGTTGGAGAAGATTCTGGAGGGATGGGACATTTAGTGGATGGTTTACTAGTTTGTGGGCGAGTGAGAGTTAATACCACTGAAAGAGGTGAGGGAGTTCAAGCCAGCCCAGTTCAGCAAGTGAGAGACAGTGGTGACTACGGTAGGATGCCCCTGTGGCGAATTTGGCGATTTTGTTGTAGCAGGTCTCTAGCTTGTTTACATCACATTGCCTTAGGTTGGTATATATTGGAGAGGCATAAAGTAGGGTGGAGATAAGGTGGGAATTTGCTATTGAAATCTTTGCTGCTTTGGTGAGAAATTGCTTAGTTCTGTATAATGCTCCTAGTTTTTTTGTGGACTTTTTTTATGGTCATGGATATGTGAATGTCAAATTTTAGTTTATTGTCTATTTCCACTCCTAGCAATTTGGTGTGTTCAGTTGGGTATATAGTGGTGTTGTCTTTTGCTGTGATGTTAAAGTGAGAGTTGTTTTGAGTATGTTTGGTGGGTTGGAAGATGAGTAGTTTAGTTTTGTTTGGGTTGAGTATTAATTGGGCATTGGATAACCATGTTTCAACAGAGGAAAAGGCTTCCTGTGTGACTTTTTGCAGTTTGGGTAGGGACTGGGCTGAGCAGATGATGGTCGAGTCATCTGCGTATTGTATGAGTGTGCCATGTTTGGTGGCAGAAGCTAGATTATTGGTGTAAACAGAGAAGAGTAGGGGTCCAAGGATGGATCCTTGGGGAACCCCTATGGAGACAGGTAGTTGGGGAGATATGTCATTCTGCCATACAACGGATTGTTGGCAGTCAGATACGTAACTCTGAAACCAGTTGGTGACTGATTGTGAGAAGGATAAGTTATTGAGGACAGAGATAAGTTGTTTGTGTGGGACCATGTCAAATTCTTTAGATAGGTCTAGGAAAGTAGCAGAGGAGAGATAGCCATTGTTTTTATGCTGAAGGATAGTGTTAGTAAAGGAGAGTAAGGCAGTGGTGGTGCTATGGTTTGGTCGGAAACCATGCTGAGTACTGGAAAGGAGGTTGTTAGTAAGTAGGTAGTCTGAGACCTGAGAGTGTATGCACCTCTCTAGTATTTTGGAGAGTGGAGAGAGAATGGCTATGGGGCGGTAACTGGTTAGTTCTGCGGAGGGTCCGCCTTTGTGGAGGGGAATTATATGTGATACTTTCCACAGTGTGGGAACGTAACTTTCTGACAGAGATCAGTTAATTAAGATGGATACTGGGTAGGCCAGAGCATCAGCTGCGATTTGTAGGTATTCACTTGGGAGGTTGCCTGCTGCTAATTTGGTGGGTTTAAGTTTAGTTAAGAGTTTTTTATGTTGGAGGTAGGTACAGGAGAAAAAGAGAAGGCAGTGGGAAGATTACTAGTTGAAGGTGTGGGTTGGAGGGGAGGGGGGTTGTGTTGCTTAGCTAGTGGTAGTATGGTATGGGTGAAGTGTGTGTTGAATGAGGTAGCAATATTTTCTGAGGAGTGAGGGATGTTAGGAGGAGGGGTACTGACTTTACCTGGGTGGAGGATGGCATTTATGGAGGACCAGAATTGTTTGGGGCTGTGTTGTGAGGAGTCTAGGGCAGACTGGTAGTATTGGAATTTGTCCTGTTTTATTAGCTTTTTGACTCTATTGCGTAGTTCTAGGAATTTCTGTCTAGCTGAGGGGGTTTTGCGCCAGTGCTCCCAGGCTTTATCCCTGATTTTCATTTCTGACTTAGTGGTTTTCTGTAGCCATGGGGAGGGTTGTGCTTTGGTTCTGGAAAATCTTATGGGGGCATGGTAATTAAGGATGTTCAGGAAGGCAGTATTAAAAAATTCAACTGAGTCATCTAGACTGAGGTACTTTAGAGGATGCCAGTTACATTCTTTGAGGGATGAGACGAATGTGAGTGGGTTAAAGTTTAGTTTTTTACGTATTTGACGGTAGATGACAGGTTTAGCTTGGTATAGGTATTTTTTGAGTAGGAATTTTGGGGAGTGATCACTGAGGCTATCTGATAAGCAGCCTGTTATATATGATTGGGGGCTCTTACTGACTAGTATCCAATCCAGGGTAGTGTGCTTGCTGGAGTTTTTATTTATCCTGGTTGGTGACTGGACTAGTTGGGTGAAGCCATGAAGGTGTACATGATGGGTTGGATTGTTGCCAGAACAGGATTGCCAGTCTATATTGAAATTACCTAAGATGATAGTTTCTTGGGGGAGATGGTGGGTAGACCAGCTGAGGAGGTTTTCTAGTGGAGGGATGTTTTGGCCAGGTGGGAAGTAGCATCCAATTATGTTGATGGTTTTGTTTAATTTTGAGGTTGGTATATATTATTTCTTCATTGCCTATTTGTGGAGCTGATGATTTTAAGATCTGGATGTTCATATGCTGTTTAAATATTATAACTACACCACCTCCTTTTTTGTTTAGCCGGTCTACTCTTAGTATGCCGTAACCTGCTTGAATGTCCTTTCTGCATAAAGGAGGGATTGGTCTTAAAGCTTATTCTGTGTTTGTGGAAAAAACAAGCAAGACTCCTTGCATAAGAGGATCTACAGCTCTGACATTCTTTTGGGCAAAGTCACTGCCACTAAGAAAAAAAAAAGTTTTCCGGAGAAGGAACTTCAGACAGATGTACAGGGCTCAAAGAGAGACAGTGTTAGCCTTAACATTCTACATGGTATTAGGTGAAGTACTCCTAAGAATTGCTTCACCATTTAGCTGGCAGACAAAGAAAAATGTCTAGAGTTTTGCTACACACTAGAAAGCATGCAGATCAAAACACTCCTTAGGGTTTTATTTTGACAAACAAGATCACACTGAAAATCTATCTCACTTGGTCAAGCAAGCCATTCTGGTGTTAAGTTGATTAGCTTCCCGAGGATGTTTATGACTGCCTCGGGCTGATGATCCACATGGCTAGCCTTAAGGACCTAGTGTTTGCATACGCCAATGGCTCCTTGTCTTCAGTCAGCAGAGTACAGTGCTGAGGAAGGAGGGGAGGAGATCCTCTTCAACCAACTGAATCAAGAGAACACTACAACTGCTTGGACAAATGTGAAACAACCTGCAGAATTCCATACATATCTCTCTCTACTTATTATAATGTCCTTGATAGAAAAGGTAAGGATTATAAAAGCATACAACAGGCACCATTACCATTGTAAAATCTAAACAGATCCCAATGCCCAGGCATGTGGACTTATGAATCTGGAACAAGGTCCACTGTGGAAAGACCCTGCCAGCAAGAAATTTCTCAACACTCGGAGCCAAACCCTGCCAAAGCTGTTGACAATGAACTGCTCAAATTGCCTGCAAGAACATTTTGAACTGAAAGGATACAAGCATTATCTAGAAAGCCACAAATGTTCAACTAGGTCCAGACCATTAAGGTCAGTGTGCAAAGCTGACAAATGTGCCCTTTGCAGGATTACATCCCACTTTACTCTGATGTTGTACATAATCACCTTCAGGGTTCTCGTTTTCTTTTCTGAGGTGACAATTTTCAGTGCTACTTCTAGCAGGATTTTACTCCAGTTTTTTTAGGAGTGCAAAATACACCTCTGTAAGTGAGGTTTACTGTATTCATGGTCAAAGTCCACAGCCTTGGGGATGAATAATCTGGTTGCCTAGATACAGTTCCATATAAACTGGCTCTCTAGATGGCTCAGATCAGTAGTATTTATTGACCAAGGGATGACAGTGTTGCTGCCATAAGCTCCTTCAACACTAACAGATCTTTTTCACTGCAGTCAAGCTCAGAAGCACCATGAGAACTGATGCGCAAAAAGGTGCTGGGTGTACAGTTATAAGCTATTTCTCAACAGCAAGCTTATCTTTTTTTTATGGGACCCTTCTACCAGACAACAGTCTCCCCTCACTGACCAGCTGGTTTATTTGCTCCCTCCATGTGGTAAATGCCAGTCATGGGGGGGGGGGCATGATCCATGCAAGAGTTAATGGTGACATCTACAATACTGGCCCCTACACACATCTGGTTCTACCAATAGCATCCACTGCTTGTTGGACAGGGCTCACGTCATGGCACAATCACTGCTAGCTTCCATATTCTATAATTGGAGATACCAGCTTCTGCCAGAACATTACCTTTCAGGTCTTCTAGCTCCTGAGCCACTTGTTGAACTTGGGTCATTTGGCTCACATTCAGAGCTTCATTCTTGGGCAACAGAGTAGTGTGATGATTCTGGTTGGTTTGAGCTAGTCTGAGAAACTTGGTCTCCTGTGGAAGAAGAGGTGTCCCCTCACTATATAAGCATACCAGAAAGATAGCCTCTGGGTTTAGGCTGGACTTTTTTTCTATATGTTTTTCGCTGCAAAGTATAAAGGCCACTGACTCTCCATTTATTGGCCAGATCAATGTACTCCCCCATCCTCTGGCCACAAAAGCTGGATGGGGTAGTCAATCATATAGGCAGAGTTAGCAGTGGTTTAAGTCTTTCACAGCATCCCAGCAATCAGAATACATTTGGGCTGTATCTCCCTCCTTCTGCTGGGCGGTAGAATAGTGACCTTCTCCACAGAAATCAACACACTTTACTTATGTAAGAAAACCCTCCTGTGCATGCATGCCTGAGGGGCTGCAGTGTTCATGGCTTGTTTGGTGGCCCCTGGGTCGCCCTTTGCACCACTCTTCCTTCAATTCACCATAGTACTGGACACACAGACTGCCCACTCTCCCCTTGAGAATAGGTACCTCCATCTTCCCAAGCTAACCAACAGGTGCCCAAAACTCTTAAATGAATTCAGGAAAGTTTAGACCATGTTAGATTGAACCTTGGGAAGAGCAGTGAGAACCCTGGACTTGTCAGGTGATTCACTAGCAAACACCAGTGATCTGTCCATTTCTTCAATGACGGAGCCTGATGAGGAATTCATCCAGATAAGGATACACATTGACAATGAGTCCTCAGGAAGGCAAACATTGGGGCAATTAGTGAACACCAACAGTGCTGTGGATTCAGCAAAAAAAAGGGAAGAAAGTAAACTAGAAATGCCCATCACGTACCTTGAATGTTGGGAAATAACTGCGATCCTTGTGATTTGAGGTATATATCAAGGCATCATTCAAGTAAAAGCATATCCAGGAAGGCTCAACGAGGAGCATTTTCAACTTTGTGATATTCACAATTTTTTTCAATCAGGGCACATCCAGAAAGTATCATCTAGATCTACAGGTTCAGGGGTAAGTACTAAGCTAGCTACCCTTGTGGACCATTTTAAGTCTAGCCAACTTCCCTTTTTCTGCTCAAATTAACCTATTCCAATTGGTAGGAGACTGGTCCTTATGCGTCCCATGGTCAATAATTATATATCATCCCCAATGAGAATAACTGGAATCATACCAAAAATAATATAAGAGGACAAATGCACGGGATAATGCATTTAGGAGCTGCCTCTGTCCATTAGTACAGGGAACAGTCCTGGGTTAAGTTTTCCGTTTCCCATCCAAAGATCCTGGTCATACTTCAATATGGACAAGAATGAACTTTGTTTTATGTGGATGGCGATTCTGTTCAAGAGCAGCAGTGTCCTCAGAGATATACCTGTCCATCCAAACTGTTCTGTTGATATTGCAGAACAGGTTTAGATCCCTAGATGGATGTGTAGTAAATTCATCAGTAGTGGTTTGCAGGATGCCTTGTATGCCAGACAAATGTCACCTCTTAGCATCTGTAGGATGAGTATAATGGCAGGCTTCGAGTCATCCATGTAAGACATGTTTAGGCCTTGTATCTGTTTTGTAAGGTATCTCCATGTGCATTTCAGTTGTTGCACGTCTCTCTACAGATACATGCCAAGGGGGCATTATACACAACGACTGACCTAATGAGGTCTGAGTAAAGGGCAGCAATGACATCCCTAGATCTAGACAATCCCTTTGTTTATAGGCTGTGCAATGTAGAAGGATTTTCTTGCAAGAATAGACACATGTTGGTCAAAAGTCAAGTCATTGTCCACATAAACTGCCAAATCCTTAACAACTGAGTTAATATGGTAGTTCCTTGGGGTAGATGACTTCCCAAAGAATACAGTAATGGATTTTTTGGCATTAAATTTCAGTCTATGACTTTGGCACAAGTTATCTGCTTGGGACAAGCCTTCCTGCAGATGGCTTATTCACTGGAGGATTCATTGACTACTCCTACATTGCAGTCATCTGAAAACTTAGAGTTCTTTGGTATTGGCTTTTACTTCAGAAAAGTAGATTGCAAACAGGAGAGGTCCCAGCACAGAACCCTGGGGAGCTCAACTGGTGACTGGTCTCTTTACGGAGGTAACTTCCTCTATTTTGATTTCCTGTGCCCTATCTGTGAACCAGTTTGCAATCTAGAAGGTTGCAAAGGGGTATATACCCACTTTATTTAGCTTTTTACTGTGCCAGAGTGAGGGATTGTGTCAAAAGCTTTGACCAGGTTGTTGTATACGGTGTGTACCATTTTGCCTTCATCGCTTGCTTCTGCGACCTTTTCAAAAAAAGACCATCAGGCTGAGTGAGCATGACCTGCCCTTGAAAAATCCAAACTGAGAAAGGTCCAGATAAGAAAGGATTTGGAGTAAAAGCCTTGCTCCTCCTTTTCTGTAGGGAATCCTTCCACTACACCACACACTATCTGTTGCTAGAAACCTTAAAATGGAGAACATTGACATCTGTCCAGTGACAGAGACCTGGTTCAAAGCTCCAGAGAGCACCCCTGCATTGTCAGGCTACAATTCATACCACACCTTTCAGCCACCTAACCCAGAACGAAGCACTAAAGGCGGAGGCGTGTCCATATTCATTAAGGATATCCACACCTCCAGGCTAATTGCACAGCATAATGCATCCGAGATTATCCAAGTGCAACTAACTCTGGGCAAGACCGCAATCCAAATTGTAGCTTGCTATAGACCCCCCACCATGCCCCAGGATTCACACTCCTCATTTCTTGATACACTGGAAAGTAGTAGGGTACAACCCAACACCCTAATAATGGGCGATTTCAACTAACCCACCATTAACTGGGAAAACTACTCATGTACCAATTCTTTTGCTCAACGTTTTCTAGAATTCATAAATTCCAACGCCTTGGATCAACTTATTCACACCCCCACCAAGGGCAGCAATACCCTAGACCTGGTCATTACCAACATGGGAAACCTGTGTTCCACACCAGAGGTCAATTCCTCATTGGTCAGATCCGACCACAAGCTAATCAGCCTAGACATCCACATCCCACCCCCACCCCCAATTAGGGAAACCATCATAAAAAACTTCTCCAAAGCCAACTTCACACTTAAGACAGAAGTGGCAAACTTCATGACACCCATGCAGACAGACAATAGGGGTATGACAGCTGAATCCTACACAAATGCACTTTATAAGCACTTACACGAGTGCATGGATCATGCTATCCCTAACAGAACCAAGATGTTATCCTCCAAAAAAAGGAAGTCAATCTGGTGGTCCTCTGCCATAAACAAACTCTACAACAGAAGAGAGAAACTGTCGCAAAAAAAAAAAAAAAAGAGTAAAATCCCATGACTGGAGGAACTCCTTGGTCAACCTCAGTAAGAAGCTGAGATCCCTCATAAAATCCTCCAAAGCTTGTTATGAAAATAAAATTGCCACTGACTCTAAAGACAACCACAAAGCATTCTATAGCTATGTCAAGAATCTAAATGGGAACACTCAGATCTGCTCTGAGTTACAGCACAATGGCACTAAATATACAGAACCAACTGATATTGCCAACATCCTAGCAGATAGGTTCAGTGCTAACTTTACCCCCACCCCTCTTACCCCCTAGAGAGCCCATCTCTATACCGGAAGAATGCAAAGTTCCTATAATCACGGCTGCACAGGTAAAAAAAACACTCTCCAAAGCCTAGAACACAGCAGCCATGGGACCTGACAATATCCCAGGCTGCGTTCTACATGAACTACAGAATGAACTGGCACCGTACCCAAGTACCATGTTCAATCATAGCCTCACCTCAGGCTCTGTACCCATTGAATGGCACACCGCAATGGTTATCCCACTCCACAAAGGGGGAGCCACGACGGACCCCGGGAACTACCGCCCCATTAGCCTGACGAGCCTGGTCTGCAAGGCCACGGAACGTATCATAGTGGAACTCATAAACAAAGACATTGGTAATCTCCAAACTCTGGACCCTACCCAGTTTGGATTTGTAAAAGGCAGATCATGTCTCCTAAACCTGATTGACTTCTTTGAAGCAGTCACCAAAGCCATAGATGAGGGTAAAATGGTTTACACAGCCTATCTAGATCTCGCCAAGGCTTTCAACACCATCCCTCACTCTGGAATTATAGATAAGCTCACTAAACTAGGTATAAATCCCTATGTCACAAGATGGGTTGCAAACTGGCTCACGGACAGAATCCACACTGTGAAAGTAGCAGATTCCAAATCCGACATCAGACCAGTGACAAGTGGAGTACCACAGGGTTCAGTCCTGGGTCCTCTCCTGTTTGGTGTCTACTACTCTGAAGTGCAGGCCAACACAGAAGGTCTTTGGCTAACAAAGTTTGCAGATGACTGCAAACTAGGAGCCACAATCGAATCTCCTAAAGATGTGGAAAAACTACAAAAGGGCCTCACTGAGACAGGTACCTGGTGTCAAAGCCATGGCCAGAAGCTCAATGCCAAAAACTGTATTGTCATCCCCTTTGGTAAAAACTCTGTACCCATGAACTACCACATATTTGGTAGTCTACTTAATGTTGAAAATGTGATGAGACCTTCGGACACAGGTGGACAGTAGTCTCTCCTTTGATAATCACATTGCCACAGTGGTCAGGAAATCCTTCTACGTGGCTCATCTCATCACAAAAGGATTCTCATCCAGAAAAAAGAGAGGTCATTGTTCCCCTCTACTCATCACTCATTAGACCCATTATAGAGTACAATGCCCTTTTGGTATGTACCTCACAAGACATCTACAACAACTGGAAAGACCACAGAAATACCTCACAAAGAGGATTACTGGCCTCAAACAGATGCCCTATGCAGACCGTCTCAAAAAACTACAGCTTTACTCCATCGCATATCGCCTACTCAGGGGCGATCTCTGCCTAACATACAAAGCTATGTCAAACCTAGAGCTATTGGGCATGCTCCACTTAAAGAAATCCCAATCCCTCCGAGCTACACGCTCTAGGGACCTAAACCTTGTCACCACAATAAACAGAACATGCTGGAGGGATAGATTCCTGTCCCAGAGACTTCCCATACTCTGGAACAGACTACCTATCTATGTCAAACAGAGCTCCTCATTAGCACTCTTCAAGAAAAATCTTGATGATTGGATGGGAAATGGGAAATTCACCCCGGGGATCACTTCTGTGGCTCTGCTCGACAGGGGCACAGGAGAATAATTTTCTTGAGTGGCAAAAGCCGGGGTACATTTTTTGGCTAGGCTTGTATGGGCCCTAGGGCCGATAGCCTAGTACCTACCTATGAACCTATGAAGACATCCATGACCAAGACTGTCTTAGTCCTGAAAACTGAAAGCATTACAATAAAAGATGAAACGGTTTTAAATTTTAATTTCTAAGCAAGCGAGATAATGCTCTTCATCCACCTGTTGGATATCAGTTGGAACCACTGCCTCTGAAGTACAACAATCTGTTATACAAGAACTGGGACATGAAGGAAGAAGGAGTGAGGAGTTTGGATCTGGAGGAACAGTCAGCATTGGTTAGAGGGCTTTTAGAAAGGAGGGAGTTTTCCATTCTTTCTCTTCCTTGCTGCCTCACCATTCCTGCTTTTTCTCAGAGACTAATTTTTACTTACACATCTCCATTTTGGTCTGTTTCTAGTTAGTGTTTTGGTTGGTAATTCCTGCTATACTTGAGGGTGGGCAAGTGAGAAATCTAATCACCTGTTTATATAATTTTTACCATTTCACCTAGGCATTTGAAGCCTTCCTGAGGGGGTGGACTAAAAAAAGAAAATTGTCCAACACAATGCCTAAGGATCTGAAAGGGCAGCTTTTAGACAGAAGAGACTGACAAATACAGGTACATCTTTATAGAACTATCCTAGTGGTTGCAGTAGACATTGCAATATTGCATGCACTCTACATGGTATGCTTGTCCACACCCAAGGAAGTCTTGGTCTGCTTACTTTCCTTGTACTTTATATTCTCATTTAGGACATCTAAAGTCATATCCTCTGTTTAGCTGCAGATCTCACTTTGACATTTCACAATACACATCTGGCAAAACTTTTTACCAAAATACCTGGTATCCTGCTTTCCTTGTCCTTATGGATCATGTTATGACCTCGATGCAGCAGTGATCTCCTGATGATTTCAAGAAGCCAGCTTCTAGTCAGCTGTAAAGTTTATAAGTTCAGCTTCAGGTTTACTACTGTGCAATATAACCAATGCACCAATAAAAATTATATAAAACGTACAAACCAATTACTCAGCAATAAAAACAATAAACAAGCTATGAAACCATGAAATAAAAGAAAAAACACATTAAAACCAGTTGAAAACTGATTTTCATCAGCCTTGCCTATATGGGTTATATCCTGTAAAGGATACAACACACAGCCAGTTTCCAAAGTTTCAGGAAACCTTCCACTTGCCCAAAACATCAGTCAAGATCCAGCTGAGCCGACTAAAGTTAAGCTTTGGGTGCCAAGCCCTTCAGAGCATTTCTCCCACCAAGAAGAGTGCTCCTCTGTGGGCTTTTTAGGATCAATGGTTTGCTAAACGTATTTGTCATTTGTTAACCGGGTTAGTCCAACTGAGCCAAAGGCCCATTTTCAGTGGAGACCCGAGGAGAAAGCTCCACAATATTCGTAAAATTAAAGACTGGACAAATTTTAAAAAATTACATAAATTCAAGACTGTACAATTAAAAAATAGCAGTTACATAGAAAGTTTATACAAGATAAAATAGCATGTTACAAAGAACAAAGACAGACTTGAGTAAATAACATAAAATACCTTAAGTTCTAGAGCAAACAAGTTAATATCCATGTTGATATCACACTGTATTACAGAAAGCAATCTAGATAGGCAACATAGGATAGACGTGTTGCTATTTACATAAAATACATGTACAGCGAAGCAGCTGACAGTTTATCATTGGCCTAATAGAATTTATTCAATCTATATACCTAGAAGTTACAAGTTTTAGGGTAAAGAGAGGTGGATGGGGGTATGTAAAGCTGTTCCATTTCTGGTCTAAGTTCACTTTGGGAGAAAAACCCGCCACATTGATTTTTTTACTTCAGAAAACAAAACTGTTTCTTTTTTCTGGTTTTTGTACATTGTGGAACTGTTTCTTCTTTTTTCTGTTTTTACTTCAGAAAACCTACTTTTTCTTAAAAAGAAATACTTGAACTATGAAAAAGTGTTTTGTTGACTGTCTCATGACTTATGAACTTTTAAATGGGAACCCACCTTTTTGCTTTTGTGGTAAAAAGTTGTTTAAAACTACATTTTCTGGGGAGAAAGTGTGGTTATCTTACTTTTGGGGGCTGGGGTAAATATTTAAAGTGCTTTTCGTTATTTTATTCTGTGAAAAAAGTTATTTTGCTCATTTCCTGTTTCACGGACAATTGCTATTATGCCTCCCTGGTAATCAAGCACTATTTTTGGATTGATTGTGAACAAAGTACCAGTCCCTCAGTTGTACCTTCCTCCAGCCACAAAAAAAAAAAAAAGACTAAGCATCCTTTGCCACCAGAGCAAGCTGGTAATTTGTCTCCACTGCAGGTAGGTAACTCTACTGTGGCCAAAGCTGGTTCATCAGACTGCTCATCTGTTAATCCCTCTGGTGTAGCCCATAGAGCCACCAAGGACGAGAGGTTAGTCATATCCTCTGCAGATGTTGGGGTCCACTCATCACTCGTCTGTTTTGAGGGAAGGAAATGTGCCAGTATGTTATGCCCATTCCCTGGGGAAGTTGTTGCTGGCACTACTGATTTGTTTTTTCACATATCCCTGTCAAAAAGAAAAAAAAAACTGAACATTTATCTTCTCCTGTAACAGTTAACTCTGGACAGGAGGAATTTATTGGGATACGATCATGTTCTTTTGCAGGCCCTTAACATTTCTTATAAAGCAGTTTATGGTAAAAGGAAAATGAATTCCTTGTTACCTGAAGAGGTACAAGAAATGGAATATGCAAGAATTGTAAAGGGGCAGATGCCTGATTCAGACTCTGAGGACAGTATGGTATCTCATTCTCCAAGTGAGGGGTTTTCTTTCTCCAAGACTATTTCCAGGATAAATGTTTTCAGTGGGAGAGTATGGAGGTCTCTTCACAACTTGAATTCCAGAACCTTCTACTATTCCTCCAGTTCTGTCAGCCTTGGAGAATGTTTTTGATCCAGCTGCTACAGCTAAAGTAAATCCAGCTGCTGCTAAACAGTCTATTTCTAATCTCTCTCCTTCAGATAAGGATGGGAATGTTTTTGATAAGTTTGGAGGAAAAAAATATGTTTCTGTACATGTTAATATGCAAATACTGGGGTAACTGCCCTTGTGGGCCATTTTAAGCCTAATGAATTTCCCTTACAAAGGCAACAATCAAAGCCCTGTACCTTTTGTCTTTAAACATCTTAACCAGTATGCCAATCTTTGTCCAATAACTAATCCTTCTTTTATGCCTAAGTGGTACACAAGTTTACCTTAAGCCAATCTATCCATCTCCTTGTTTTATAACCACAATCCAAAAATGAGGGAGAAAGGACAGTTCATACTTTGATGTCCACAGACAACTCTGGTATTATCTTGACAGATAAAATCAACAAAATAAGACTGATACCAAATCCAAAAGCGAACAAGAGTCCAGTACCACAATTAAAGTGCAACAGTCAATTTTAATAACTTGAAAAAGCTAATGAATGAGTGCTTTCGTCTGAGACACAGACTTCTTCAGATGAAAGCACTGGTGCCAAAAAAAGAAGTTATGTACTCACCATAACGTTCCAACTGAGTAGATACTTCATTTGTCTGCAACCTGTGGGTAGTCGGATCCGACCTCGGATCCGAACCGGCAGCTTTCCAAGCTCCAAGATCCGAGCTCCTAGCTCCTCCCCCCTACCCATAATCCCTTGCTACCAACCACATTACCTCAGATCGGTTATTTTGCCCTATAGGCTAAAGACGGAGAAAAATCTCCACAGTAACAATACCTTACTGAGGTTCGAGGGATGGCAGGGGGGTCGGTTGCAGACAAATGAAGTATCTACTCAGATGGAACGTTATGGTGAGTACATAACTTCTTTATCTGAAGTAGTTACTTCATTTGATCTGCAACCTGTGGGACAGAGTCCCCAGCTTACCTAAGACCCTGGGTGGTCCCTACGGAAGGATATTCAAGCACCCATGAGCCAAAGGAAGCCCTACTTCTGGAAATCATGTCCAGTTTGTAATGAGAAATGAACGTGTGGGAAGAGGACCAAGTAGCTGCTGAACAAATATAGTCTACTGGAACTCTAGACCAAAAAGCCGTCGAGGTAGCCACAGATCTAGTAGAATGTGCACGCACACCAACCGGAGCTGGCTTCCCAGATGAAGTGTATCCTTGTCTAATACACTGAGAGATCCAATTTGCCACCGTCACCTTAGAAATTGGTTTGCCCATGGCTGACTTAGCATAAGTGACAAACAACTGGTCTGACTTGCGGAAATCTTTAGTCCTATGCAAGTAAAAACGTAGTTGTCTGTGTACATCCAATTTGTGCAATGTGTATTCACCCTTGTTTTGGAAATTCGGGAAGAAAACAGGAAGATTAATAGACGGATTAATGTTAGTCTCTGTGGCTACCTTAGGCAGAAAGGAAGGATTAGACCTGAGGGCCACTCTATCCTTGTGAAAAATAAGGTATGGATGCTTAATACACAGAGCTTGTAATTCTGAGACTCGTTTGGCTGAAGTAATAGTGACCAAAAAGGCCGTTTTCCAAGATAAAAATTTCAATGGCACTTAGGCCGCCGGCTCGAAAGGTGGTCTTGTTAATGCTTGTAAGATCAAGGTAAGATCCCATGGAGGAACTACCGGCTTAATAGGGGGCTTTAAGAAAAAAACACCTTTTAAGAAGGTCTTGCATATTTTTGCTGATGCCAAGGAAAAGTACAGTTTTGTACCTACCATAAATGTAGATGTCCGAACAGGATAGCATCTGCAGTCCTTACAAATGGGTTGTCCTGTCGTCAGGCAGCCCTTCGGTCGGCCGGATTCCAAAGTCTGGGTCTGGCCTCGGCTGGTGTCGCACTTCACCCGACATCATCTCTGCTGGTCTTCGGGTATAAAGGCATCAGCCGACGCCATTTTCCTCAGTGTTTCTTGCCCCAGATGCCAGTTGCCCTCTTGGAAAGCTAAATTTTGGGTAAATGCCAATGTTTCCAAAAAGTAGAAGGCAAACACAAAAAATAAGCATGTATGTACATATATACAAACAAATACACCATAAAGATCCCCAGCTAGCTATTAGGTGGGTAAATACCTAGGAGTACCACAGAGGGAAGGAGGGGGTAATCCTGACTGCAGATGCTATCCTGTTAGGACATCTACATTTATGGTAGGTAAAAAACTGTACTATGTCCTTCAAGGATGCATCTGCAGTCCTTACAAATGGGTAGAATACCATAGCCAAACTAGGGAGGAGGAAGAAGAATTATGGTGTAGTTAGGATCCCTTGCAAAACAGCAGTGGCAAACCCTGCTCGGGATCTAGAGTATAGAGGTAAGTTATAATGCTTGGCAAATGTATGCACGGAGGTCCAAGTAGCAGCCTCAATAATGTCCTTGGTAGCCACTCCTCGTAAGAAAGCTGTGGTAGTGGCTGTAGCCCTTGTAGAATGAGGCCTTATGTTCTGTGGAATTTGCTTTCCATGGTAGGAGTAACAGAATCTTATGCAATTTCCTATCCACTTGGAGATTGTCTGTTTGGAAATTGCTTTTCCTTCCCTTCCTGTTGCATAAGCTACTAGAAGCTGGTCAGTTTTTCTATTGCCCTTGGTTCTGTCCAGGTAGTAGCGCAACTGTCTATGTACATCCAAGGTATGCAGCAGTCTTTCCCCCCTGTTCTGTGGATTGGGGAAGAAGGTAGGTAGGTGGATTGCCTGGTTTAGAGACACTCTGGATACCACCTTAGGCATAATTTTTTTATTTATTTATTTTATTTTACATTTGTTAACCGGGATAGGCCGACTGGATATATGTCCATTTTCAGCGGAGGCCCGGGGAGAAAAGCTCCAAGAGTAGTACATTGCAACACATAAGAAAAGGCAAAAAATCAACAAACAATTCGGTTAACAGAAAAAGTAAGAAATACAATTTGCTAAAGGATATCATTTACAAGAAGTAGTCAGCAAAAAAAACATTAAATATGTAGTTATTAGAACTATGTGATACTATCCTATGAGATTATTAGTTAGATGAAGGACATAGGTAACTAATATATATATTGGTGTAGGAATTAGCCAGGCTTAGTACAGTAGCAAGACCTTTTTGAGCCCAGGTATAGTTTGAGCTTGGATTTGAAGTGAGACAGGGAAGAAATTGAGGTTATCTCAGGGGTAATAGGTTCCAGGCCTTACCTAGGGAGTTTGACAGGAGGGAGTCGCCAGCTTGGTTGTTGGTTTTACGTCTGGATGAGGACCTTGTTGGAGGAACGAAGTGGACGTGGATTGTTATACAAGGTGATTAGGGGTTTGAGTGAGGGAGTGTTATCAGGGGTGTAAATGATTTTGTGGGCTATGATCAGTTGGTTGTATAGCACGAGACTAGGAAGTTCTAGTCATCCAAGCTGAGTTAGGTTAATGCAGTGATGTGTCCTAAAAGGGAGGCGGTGGCAAATCTGGCAATGTCATTATAACACGTGCTAAGTTTATTTAGATTGGAGTTGTTGTTATTTAGAAGGAGAGGTGGCATACAGAAGAGAAGAGAAGGTGGGAACGGGCAATGGCTACCTTGGCTAGGGGAGTTAAAAAGTTCTTTAATCTATACAGTGGACCTAGTTTTTTGTTAATGGTTTTGATTAGGTGGTTGACGTGCAGGTCATATTTTAAGTGGGTGTCAATGGTGACACCTAGAAGTTTAGTGGAAGGGTCAGGAGAGATAATTGTGCCGTCTTTGGATTTAATTATGAAGTTGATGGGGATGGACTTTAGTGTAGGTAAGAATATAAGCATTTTGGTCTTTTTGGGGTTTAGTAGTAAGCGGTGGTTGGATAGCCAGTTTTCTACAGTGTTAAAGGTAGTTTGGGTCTTTAGCTGTAACTCTGCAGGGGCGTGGCTGAACATATCAAAGTTGAGTCATCTGCATATTGAATGCAGTTGACATTAGGAATAACATTATGTAGATCATTTATGAAGATGGAGAATAACAGAGGGCCTAGAATAGACCCTTGAGGGACACCAGGTTAGTTGGTAATAAGGTGGACAGTTTTGAGTGCCAGAGTACAGCTTGTTGTCTACCACTTAGGTAGGATTCGAACCATTGAAGAGATTTGGGTTCTAAACAGAGTGGTCTTAGTGAGTGGATTAACAGTTGGTGATCCACCATATCAAAAGCTTTGGATAGATCCAGGAATAGGCGGAGGAGAGATGGTTATTTGATTTTATTTTGGGGATATGGCGGATTAAATTCCCCCGGTTTTTGGGGGGACTTGTGGTCTCGGGTATAAAGGCATCAGCCGCGCCATTTTCTTCAGTGTTTCTTGCCCCAGATGCCAGATCCCCTTTCTGGAAGGCTAATTTGGATAAATGCCAATTTTTCCCAAAAAAGGATAGAAGGCAAACTCAAAAATAAGCATGTATGTACATATATACAAACAAATACACCATAAAGACTCCCCACAGCTAGCTATTTGGAGGGGAAAAACCCTTGGAGTAACACAAAAGGGGAGGAGGGGGGGTAATTGACTGCAGATGCTATCCAGTTCGGACATCTACATTTATGGTAGGTACAAAACTGTACTATGTCCTTCATGGATGCATCTGCAGTCATAACAACTGGGTAGAATACCATAGCCAACTAGGGAGGAGGAAATTTTAGATTATGGTGTGGTTAGGATCCCTTGCAGCACAGCAGTGGCAAACCCTGCTCGGGATCTAGAATTAGGTAATTATAATGCTTGGCAAATGTATGCACGGAGGTCCAAGTAGCCCTCAATAATGTACTTGGTTGCCACACCTCGTAAGAAGGCTGTGGTAGTGGCTGTTGCCCTTGTAGAATGAGGCCTTATGTTCTGTGGAATTGGTTTTCCATGGAAGGAGTAACAGAACCATATGCAATTTCCTATCCATTTGGAGATTGTCTGTTTGGAAATTGCTTTTCCTTCCCTTCCTGTTGCATAGGCTACAAAAAGCTGGTCAGTTTTCTGCTACTTTTGTTCTGTCCAGGTAGTAGCGAACTGTCTATGTACATCCAAGGAATGCAGCATTCTTTCCCTCTGTTTTGTGGGTTGGGAAAGAAGGTAGGTAGGTGGATTGCCTGGTTTAAAGACACTCTGGATATCACCTTAGGCATAAATGTAGGATTAGTCCTCATGGACACTCTATCTTGGTGGAAGATTAGGAAGGGCTGTACCGCCATTAGGCCTGAAGTTCAGAAACCCTCCTTGCTAAAGGTTATTGCCAGTAGGAAAGCAGTTTTCCAGATAGATGTTGTAGGTCTGCTGTTGCTGCTGGTTCAAAAGGTGAGTGTCAATTTTTCTAGCACAAAGTTCAAATCCCAAGCTGGTAATGGTGGTTTCCTTGGAGGTTTTACATTCTTGATTCCTCTGAGGAACTGCCTGAGTAAAGGTGTGAAAAGACAGGTGGATCAAAGCTGTATTCTGCTGAAATATCTGATGCATGTATCTTGATGGAGGAATAGGACAGGCCTGTATGTAGAGGCTCTGCCAGATACTCCAGAATGTTAGCCATATCTATTTTGACACATCTTTTCCTCTTTCAGTGCTCCAAATGACAAACCTTTTCCATTTTCCTGCATAGTTCCTTCTTGTTGAAGGTCTGCGCTTCAAGGATAATGTCTTTAACCCTTTGGGAAAGTTCTGGGTTAGTTGCTGCTATGTGATGTTCCATGCAGTCAGTTGCAACGTTTTAGGTTTGGATGTATGATGCTGTAGTTGTTCTGAGTTAACATCAAAGGCATCAGGGTATTGGCCACATGTTGTCCCGAGACATGCTCCTCAGTAATGGGTACCATTGTTGTCTTGGCCAGTTTGGAGCTATCAGGGTTATCCTTGGACGTTCCTCCTTGATTTTTAGTAATACCTTGTGTATCAAGGGAAGAGGTGGAAATGCATATGCTGTTAGGCCTTTCCAGCTGAAGGAGAGCGAATCCACTTTCCATGCAAGTGGGTGGAATGTCCTTGTGCAGAATTTTTGAGCTGGTGATTGAGAGGGAAGCAATAGATCTATCTGTGGCATTCCCCATTTCTTTGAGATGGTCTTGAAGATGTCCGGGTGTAGCATCCATTCGTGGGCATCCGATGTGGTTCTGCTTCAATATGTCTGCTAGAGTATTGTCTTTCCCGGTACAAATATTGCCTGTAACTGGATGTTGTAGCTGAGTGCCAGGTTCCAAAGCTCCAAAGTCATTCTGCATAGGGGTATGAATGAGTGCCTCCCTGTTTGTTGATGTACCACATGACTGTGGTGTTGTCTGTCCTTATCATCAAGGCCCTCTTTGAGAAATGGTCTGAAATTTTGGATTGCCAGTTTTACTGCCAGCATTTCTTTTAGGTTGATGTGCAGGTGGAGTTGATCCTGGTCCACAATCCTTGACGCATTTGTCCAGCATGTGAGCCCCCATCCTAGGTCTGAGGCGCTGTTGTGATGGTCTGGCTTGCTTGATAGGTGTGAAAGGGTAGGCCTGGGTTTGACTGGCATGCTTGAGCCCACCATAGGAACTCCTGTTTTAGGCATGGGATTAGTGGAATTTCTGTTTCTAGGCTGTGCCTGTGTTGGGACCATAAATTCTTTAGGTACCACTGTAGTTTTCTCATATGTAGTCTGGCATGTGGAACCAAGATTATGCATGATGCCATGAAGCCCAAGGCCTGCAGGACTTTTCTTGCTGTTAACTTGTTCTGTTTTGTTAGTGCCAAGAAATAAAGAGGAGTTCTTTTGTTTTTCTGCAGTTAGGAATGCCATTTGTTTTACTGTGTCCAATTCCCCAAGAATGTCCTTGTTTGGGATGGTATCAGCCTTGACTTTTGTAAATTGACTGTGTATCCCAGTGCTTGTAGCAAGTAAATGACCCTTTGTAAATCTGTTGTCAGCTTGCTTTTGTTGTCCCCTTGTAGCAGGCAGTCGTCCAGGTATGGATAAATTTGGATTCCCTGTAGTCTCCAGTGCCCCATTACTGATGCCAGGCATTTTGTGAATACTCTGGGCAGTAAATAAGCCAAAGGGCAATGCTGAGAATTGATAATGCTCTGATCCTGCAAGAAATCTGAGGTATCTTCTGCAAATTGGTCGAATGGGGACGTGCAGGTATGCCTCCTTGAGATCTAGAGTTACCAGCCAACACTCCTTGCCCAGCATGGGAAGAAGTTGCTGTAGGGTCAGCATTTTGAATTTTGGGACAATGATGTATGTATTTAAGGTGGACAGGTCGAGAATAGGTCTCCAACTTTTTTCCTTTCTTGGAACTAGGAATAGTCTGGAGTAAAATCCTTTGCCTTGTTCTGTTATTGGCACTCTTTCCACAGCTCTCATCTTTGCTAATTGCATTATCTGTTGTAGAGCTTCTGTTTTTTGATTTGGAGGCAGGTTTGGCATTCCTCTTTTGACTGGTAGAGTGTGGAAAGTGGAACCGTAACCTTGGTCTATGGTTTGCAAAATCCACTTGTCTTTGTGATGTAGTGCCAGTTTTTGAAAATAAGGTTAATTTTCCGCCTAATGGAGCTGCTATTTGTTCCCTGGTAGGGATGTAGAGTTAAGTCACTGTGATTGTGCTGTTGTAGTGGTAGTGGCAGTCTGTGCCTCTGTTATTACCTTGCCACTGTCGCCTCTGTAGGCACCTCCTCTGGATTGGTTTCTGCCTCTGGAACGTCTATTCCTGCCCCTTTGGGATCTTGTGGAGTCAGGAAAGGACCAATTTTTGGCAGGCCAGTTCCTGCTAAACCTTGGGGCTGAACCTGCAAGAAATCTTTAACCGTTTGAACAGATTTTGCCTTTTCTTCCATTTTCTTCATTACCTGCTGGGCAGGTGTACCAAACAAACTGGTCTTATCCATAGGAGCATCTAATAACTTAGCTTTAACATGATCCGTAAGACTTGTTCCTTCAGCCATGCATGCCTTCTTATCACTGTGCCAGTCATGGCTGATCTAAATGAAGCCTCCAGTGCATCATAGCCACATTTTAAGGAATGGTTACTAACCTGTTGTATGTTATTTACCATTTCTAATACATATTTCTTATCTAAGAGTCATCAGAGGATAGTTTTTAGTTAACTGATCAAGCATAAACTCTTGGGATTGTATCATGTGAAACTGGCAGTTTAAGGCTCTAGCTGAGAGAGTAGCTGAGGTATAAACGTTTTGCCCCATCTGTCTAGAGACCTGGCTTCCCTTTCAGAAGGAATAGGGTTTTTGCTGTGGTCGAGGCTACTGCCTTAGGCCCCTGGGATATAGTTTCGGGTCTGCAAGTGGGGCCTTGTAAAGGTGATGATGTGTGTCTGGTACCCTGTAAAATCTGTCTGGTTTGGCAGGGGCTGGAGGTAAAGAATCTGGTGCAGAGCAGACATCATTAAAGGCATCGTCCACAACAGAGAGACAGGAGGTATAGCTAAGGGCCTGTGTTGTGGAAGGTGCAGAAAGTCCTAAGTCTTTTCTGGAATCTGAGAAATCCTGTTGCTGCCATTGGAATTGTTCTCGCATGGCATGTAAGGTTTCCCCAAAGGAGAATTCTTCTGGTGGAGAAGCAGCTGGAATGGATTCTTCAGCATCTGAGTCTTCATAATTGGAGAAAGGAGCCTCTGGCTGGTCTGTAAAGTCAGTCATCCGTAGAATCATCAGAGGACACAGGCTCGGGGGGCTCTGCCCTAGGTCTCTTCTCTGGGGGCTGAGAGGCCCTGTCTGGGTGAGATTGAGATCCCCTGATTAAGGATATTAAATCTTCTGCCAGAGTAAGCATTTGTGAACTAGAAGTAGGCCTGGTTGAGGGGGGTTTAACAGGCACTGATTTAGTAGACTTGGCTGCTTTAGCCCTGGCAAAGGCCTTAATGGACATGGCTGCAGGAGGCCTAGCAGCACCACGTGCTGGGGTAGAGACATCCAAAGGGATGGTGTCTGATAATTCACTAGAAGCCACTGTCATAGGTAGAATTTCAGAGGCCGATTCAAGTAAGGTAGCAGGAACCTCAGAAGTATTCAAAGATTCAACTGTGCTTTGATCAGTTTTCTCGGTTTCGGCCGAAACAGACACTCGCTTTGCTTAACCATGGTTTCGCCGAAACCGGACCGCAGTGTCGGTCTTTTTCTTTTTACAATTGGGTAGTCGGAGGATCCGGCATAATGTCGCAAAGAACCGAAAACTGTTCAGCAAACTCCGACCGGCCCACGTGGTTGAAGAGCACAGGCGAACAGGCTGCTACGCGTGGTCTGGGCCTAAACAAGGCAAACAGTAAGAGTGGAAATCTTTATGAGGTATTTGTTTCCCACAAGTTAAACAGTTATTGACTTTTTCTGACATCGGCTGAGGCAAGAAAGAGTCCCCAACGGGTACTTAGCTTTTTGAAGTCTTGAGTATTCGGGAGTAGAAATCTCTGGATCCCCCACCGGCCCGCACCCCCCCCTTGTCTTAGACAATCCGTATATATGCTTTATCAATCAGTATAGTCTGCACGCTGAATCAGGAACACTGTCTACTCTTGTAGCAGTGAAATTACAACTTAAGATAACTTAGCAATGCAAGGTTTAAATTAAAGTATCTTGAGAGAAACAGTTCATTTTAGACATACCAATGCTTGAGGATGCTGACAGGGTCAAGGTACGCTGAAATTTGAAATTGGCGGGTTTTTTGTTTTCTTGGTAGGTGTATTTGAAACCTCGCCCTGCGTGTTGGGGGTGGGGGCTACACCTTCAACAAATTAAGCTGTTTGTAGCTCAGCTAGGTGAGTAAACTTGGCTGTAAAGCATGAGGTGAAAGTTAAAATATTAGCTGGAATTATAATATTCCGTATCTGGAATGAAAGTATACAGCTAAGGTTATGGGAGGAATTAGGTACTTCAGGGAAGTTAATTTGGTGTAAATGTAGGATTAGTTCTCATGGACACTCTATCTTGATGGAAGATTAGGAAGGGTTGTACTGCCATTAAGGCCTGTAGTTCCGAAACCCTTCTTGCTGAAGTAATTGCCAGTAGGAAAGCAGTTTTCCAGGATAGGTGTTGAAGATCTGCTGTTGCTGCTGGTTCGAATGGAGGGAGTGTCAATTTTTCTAGCACAAAGTTCAAGTCCCATGCTGGTAATGGTGGTTTCCTAGGAGGTTTTACATTCTTGATTCCTCTGAGGAACTGCCTGAGTAGAGGATGTGAGAAGACAGGGGGATCGAAGCTGTATTCTGCAGAAATAGCTGATGCATGTATCTTGGAGGAATAGGACAGGGCTGTATGGAGAAGCTCTGCCAAATACTCCAGGATGTTGGCAATATCTATCTTTGACACATCTTTTCCTCTTTCAGTACTCCAAATGACAAACCTTTTCCATTTTCCTGCATAGTTCCTTCTTGTTGAAGGTCTGCGGGCCTCAAGGATAATGTCTTTAACCCTTTTGGGATAAATCTGGGTTAGTTGCTCTTATGTAATGTTCCAGTCAGTCAGTTGCAGAGTTTTCAGGTTTGGATGCAGGATGTTGTAGTCGCTCTGAGTTAACATCAAAGGAATCGGGGGTAGTGTCCACGTTCCCCCCCCCGAGACATGCTCCTCAGCAATGGATACCAATGTTGTCTTGGCCAATTTGGAGCTATCAGAATTATCCTTGGACGTTCCTCTGATTTTCAGTAGTACCTTGTGCATCAAAGGAAGAGGTGGAAATGCATATGCTGTCAGGCCTTTCCAACTGAAGGATAGAGAGTCCACCTTCCAAGCAAGTGGGTGGTATGTCCTTGTGCAGAATTTCTTGAGCTGGTGATTGAGTGGGGATGCGAATAGGTCTATTTGTGGCATTCCCCATTTCTTTGTGATGGCCTTGAAGATGTCCGGGTGTAGCATCCATTCGTGAGCATCCGAGGTAGTTCTGCTTAACATGTCTGCTAGGATGTTTTCTTTTCCCGGTACAAATATTGCCTGTAACTGAATGTTGTAGCTCAGAGCCATATTCCATAGGTCCAGAGCCATTCGACATAGTTTGTTGATGCCATTCAACATGTTTGTTGATGTACCACATGACTGTGATGTTGTCTGTCCTTATCATCAATTGGCCTTCTTTGAGGAATGGTCTGAAATTCTGGATTGCTAGTTTTACTGCCAGCATTTCTTCTTGATTTATGTGCAGGTGCAGCTGATCTGGAGTCCATAAGCCTTGAATGCATTTGTCCAGCATGTGGGCCCCCCAACCTAGGTCTGAGGCGTCCGTTGTGATGGTTTGGCTTGTTTGAATGTTGTGGAAGGACAAACCTGGGTTTGACTGGCATGCTTGAGCCCACCATAGGAACTCTTGTTTCAGGCATGGGATTAGTGGTATTTCGGTTTCTAAGCTGTGCCTGTGTTGAGACCATAAATTCTTTAGGTACCACTGTAGCTTTCTCATATGCAGTCTGGCATGGGGGACCAGGATTATGCAGGATGCCATGAAGCCCAAGGCCTGCAGTACTTTCCTTGCTGTGAGTTTGTTCTGCTTTGTTAATGCCAAGAAGTAAAGAGGAAGTTGTTCTTGTTTTTCTGCAGTTAGGAATGCCATCTGTTTTACTGTGTCCAATTCTGCACCCAAGAATGTTCTTGTTTGGGATGGTATCAGTCTTGACTTTTTAAATTGACTGTGTATCCCAGGGCTTGTAGTAAGCAAATGACTCTTTGTAAGTCTTGTGTCAGCTTGCTTTTGTTGTCCGCTTGTATCAGGCAGTCGTCCAGGTATGGGTAAATTTGGATTCCTGTAGCCTGCAATGAGCGATTACTGATGCCAGGCATTTCGTGAACACTCTGGGCAGTAGATAAGCCAAAGGGCAATGCTGAGAATTGATAATGCTCTGATCCTGCAAGAAATCTGAGGTATCTTCTGCAATTTGGTCGTACGGGGACGTGCAGGTATGCCTCCTTGAGATCTAGAGTTACCAGCCAACACTCCTTGCCCAGCATGGGAAGAAGTTGCTGTAGGGTCAGCATTTTGAATTTTGGAACAATGATGAATGTGTTTAAAGCGGACAGGTCGAGAATAGGTCTCCAACTTTTCTCTTTTCTTGGTACTAGGAAGAGTCTGGAGTAAAATCCTTTGCCCTGTTCTGTAGGTGGTACCCTCTCCACAGCTCTCATCTTTGTTAATTGAGCTATTTGTTTTAGAGCTTCTGTCTTTTGATTTGGTGGTAGGTTTGGCATTCCTCTTTTACTGGTAAGGTGTGGAAATGAAACCTGTAGCCTTGGTCTATAGTTTGCAAAATCCACTTGTCTCTTGTGATATAGTGCCAATTTTTTGAAAATAAGGCTAACTTTCCGCCTAAGGGTGCTGCTATTTGTTCCCTGGTAGGCGGTGTCAGAGCCAAGTCACTGTGATTGTCCTGTTGCAGTGGTAGTGGTTGTGTCTGTGCCTCGTTGGTTATTGCCTTGCCACTGGCGTCCTCTGTAGGCACCTCCTCTGGATTGATTTCTGCCTCTGGACCGCCTATTCCTGCCTCTCTGAGATTTAGAGGCGTCTGGAAAGGACCAATTTTGGAAGGCCAGTTCCTGCTAAACCTTGGGGGCTGAACCTGTAAAAATCTTTAACTGTTTGTACAGATTTTGCCTTCTCTTCCATTTTCTTCATTACTTGTTGGGCAGGAGGACCAAATAGACTGACCTTATCCATAGGAGCATCTAATAGCTTTGTTTTAACATGATCCGGCAAGACCTGTTCTTTCAACCATGCATGCCTTCTTATAACTGTGCCAGTCATGGCTGATCTAAATGAAGCCTCCAGTGCATCATAGCCACATTTTAAAGAATGGTTACTAACCTGCTGAATGTTATTCACCATTTCTAAAACATATTTCTTATCTAAGGAATCATCAGAGGACAGTTTCTTAGTTAACTGATCAAGCATAAACTCTTGGTATTGGATCATATGAAACTGACAGTTCAAAGCTCTAGCTGAGAGAGTAGCAGAGGTGTATACTTTTACCCCATCTCTAAGGACCTGGATTCCTTTCAGAAGGGAGAGGGTTTTTCGCTGAGGTCGAAGCTACTGCCTTAGGCCCCTGGGAGATAGTCTCAGGATCTGCAAGAGGAGCCTTGTATAAGTGGTGATGAGTGTCCGGTACCCTGTAAAACCTATCGGGCTTGGCAGGGGCTGGAGGTAAAGTATCAGGAGCAGTGCAAGCATCATTAAATGCATCATCCACAACAGGAAGAACTGGAGGTATAGCTAAGGGCCTATGTTGCGGTAAGTGTAGAAAGGTCCTAAGCCTTTTTCTTGAATCTGAGAAATCTTGTCCCTGCCATTGGAATTGCTCTCTCATGGCATGTAAGGTTTCCCCAAAGGAAAATTCCTCTGGTGGAGAGGTGGAGAGGCATAGATTCTTCAGCATCGGAATCTTCATAAGTAGAAAAAGGAGCCTCTGGATGGTCTGTATTGTCTGAATCATCAGAAGAGTCATCTGAGGACACTGGCTCAGGGGGCTCTGCTCTAGGTCTCTTTTCTGGAGGTTGAGAGGCCCTGTCTGGGTGAGATTGGGATTCCCTTATTAAAGAGATGAGATCCTCTGCCAGAGTAAGCATTTGGGAACTGGAACTGGGCCTGTGAGAGGGGGGCTTAACAGGCACAGACTTAGCAGTTTTGGCTGCTTTAGCCCTGGCAAAGGCCTTTATAGACATGGCTGCAGGAGGCCTAGCAGCACCACGTGCTGGGGTAGAGACATCCAAAGGGATGGTGTCCGATAATTCTAGAGAAACCACATTAGTAGGCAAAACTTCAGAGGCCGATTCAACTAGGGTAGCAGGGGCCTCGGTAGTAGTCATGGATTCGGCTGAAGATTGACCCGTTTGCTCGGTTTCGGCCAAAACAGAGACACTCGCTGTTTGCTTAACCGTGGTTTCGGCCGAAACCACGGACCGCGAGTGTCGGTCTTTTTCTTTGCGTTTCTTAACAATTTGAGAAGTCGGAGGATCTGACGGCATAATGTACGCAAAATCTGAGCCGAAAAACTGTTCAGCAAACTCCGACCGACGCCTAAGCGTTCGTCGGTTGAAGGAAGCACAGGCTAAACAGGCTGCTACATCGTGGTCTGGGCCTAAACAAGGTAAGCAGTAAGAGTGGAAATCTTTATGAGGTATTTGTTTCCCACAAGTTAAACAGTTATTCACTTTTTCTGACATCGGCTGAGGCAAGAAAGAGTCCCCAACGGGGTACTTAGCTTTAGAAGTCTTCGTAGTATTCGGTAGTAGTAATCTCTGGATCTGACCGACCGGCACTTGCGAACAGCTTCTGCTTCGGGCGCCACGCGGCAAGAAAGACTGGGGAAAATGGCGTCAGCTGATGCCTTTATACCCGAAGACCAGCAGAAATGATGTCGGGTGAAGTGCGACACCAGCCGAGGCCAGACCCAGACTTTGGAATCCGGCCGACCGAAGGGCTGCCTGACGACAGGACAACCCATTTGTAAGGACTGCAGATGCATCCTTGAAGGACATCTACACCATCCCCAACGTGATAATGAGAGATGGCTGCTAGCTGGACCTTAACGGTGGATGCACTAGCTCCTTGTCTAAAAAGAAGGGACAAGAAGTCCAGGATAGTGGGAATAGGAACCGTAAAGGGATCCAATTCCTTCTCCTTTGCCCAGATGGAAAAGCGTTTCCATTTACTGTTGGAGCTTTCTGGTGGATGGCTTATGAGCTGCCACCAGAATGGCTTTAACAGGGGACGAGATACCGGGAGTCCTAGCCATTAATGGAACTGGATCAGCCAAGCCGTAAGCCGGAGATTGACCAGGTTCGGAGTGTGGCATCTCGTCGGATGCGAGATTAGGTCTGGTCTGGGGTCCAGAATCCATGGGGGAGCCACACTGTGAGACTGCAGAAAGGGGAACCAGATTTGTCGAGGCCAGAATGGGGCTATGAGAATTACTCTGCTCCCCAACAGACAGGCTTTCTGGATGAATTTCATCATCAGAGGAAGAGGAGGATACGCATAAAGGAGACCGGGCGGCCAAGCATGAACCAGAGCGTCTCTGGGGGATTCCCCTCTGGGGGGAACTATCGCGAAGTAATCGCTGCATTTTGTGTTCAGGGGAGAAGCAAAAAGGTCGCAGCGAGGTTGACCCCACTTGAGGAATATCTGCTTCGCGACAGATGGATTCAGAGACCACTCGTAAGGGCTGAGGAATACCCGACTTAACTTGTCCGCTAATATGTTGGACCGTCCCGGAATGTGCGTTGCTATCAGAAAGCGGTTGGTGAAAAATCGCCCATTCCCACACTCTCATGGCTTCTCGACACAGGGGGTAAGATCTGGTCCCTCCCTGTTTGTTTATATACCAGACAACGGACATGTTGTCCGTCTGGATTGCAATAGTCCCCAGAGGAAGAAGGTGATGAACTTGCAACGCCAAAAGCACTGCCCTCATCTCTAGGACGTTGATATGCAAAGCAGTCTCTAGAGGAGTCCACGCACCTTGGACGGAGTTGCCTGCATAATGCCCGCCCCACCCGAGGCAAGAAGCGTCCATGGTCAACGTGGCTTTGACTGGGGGAATCACAAAGGGTCTCCCTTCTTTGAGTTCCTGAGCCTGTAACCACCAAAGAAGGGAGTGTCTGCACGCCCTGCTCAGGGGAATCGGTATGCCTAAGGGATGGACCGATAGTGACCATTGGACCTGGAGAGTCCACTGTAACACTCGCATTCGCAGACGGGCATGAAGAGAAAGGCCGATCGCTGCTGACACAGACCCTAGCGCCCTCAGGACTAATTCTGCTGGAGGAGCGGGGCTCCGAAGAATGTCTGAGATTTGAAGAGACAAACTGTTCAGCCTGACAGGTGTAAGAATTACTTTGGAGATCCGAGTATCCAACTTGGCCCCTATGAAATCTAGGGCTTGAGTGGGGCACAGGCAGGATTTCTTTAGATTCACTGAAATGCCCAAAGAACGGGCCAGAGAGAGGGCGTAATCTCTCGCCACAACCAGTAGATGCCTGTTGGGGGTGGTGAGGAGCCAGTCGTCTAGGTAAGGGAACACCTGAATGCCCTGGAGTCTCAGGTGGGCTGCAACCACTGCCATGACTTTGGTAAACACTCTGGGGGCTGAGGTTAGGCCAAATGGAAGAACCCTGAACTGATAATGACTGGCTCCTAGCCGGAAGCGGAGGAACCTCCTGGATCATCTGTCCATTAGTATATGGTAGTACGCATCTCTGAGGTCTAACGAGCACATCCAGTCATTCTCCCGCAGAAGGGGGAGAATAGATTGTAGGGTGACCATCCGGAACTTTTCCTTGGGTATGAACAGGTTCAGGGACGAGAGGTCTAGGATGGGTCTGAGGTCCCCCGTTTTCTTTGGCACCAAGAAGAACCTGGAGTAATAACCCAATCCGGACTGATCTGGGGGGACGGGCTGGATGGCTCTTTTTCTTAGCAACTCTGAAATTTCCAGAGCTGCGGACTCCCTCTGATGGGGTGGAACATCGGGGAGACGTTTGGGGTTGGGGGTGTGTGAACGGAATAGTGTAACCTCTGGATATAATCCGGAGCACCCATCAATCTTTTGTAATGGACTCCCAGCTTGACAGGTGCTCCGATAATCGCCCCCCCGACTGCCTCCAGAGAGGGACAGTCGGGCAAGCCCTCAGGGCTGTTGCGCGGGTCTGTCCGAAAGGTTCTCTAGACCCAAATTACGCCCCTCTGCCTCTGGGCCGGCGTCCACCTTGTCCTCCTCTGCCTCTAGAGGACGAGTTGTCCGCAGCAGGACGGGATTGCTGAGATTTACAGAACCACAGCTTCTTTTGCCCCCTCTGATTCCTGGAGAAGGATCTTTGGGGGCTAGAGAAGCGGACTCCGACAGCGTCTTCCCATCCTTTTCGCTTTGGACTAGCGTGTCGCGAACTGTTGAGCCAAATAAGGCTGAACTGTCATAAGGGGCGTTCGCGAAGGACGCCTTAAAGGGTTCCGTGAAGTCGCAAAGGCGGAGCCAGGAGTGACGTAGCAAGACCACTCCAGCTCCGCTAGCTCTAGCGGCTCCTTCCGTGGCATGGGAAAGAAGCCACATAGATGTATTTGATATGGACTTTAGAGTGGCCATTCGAGTCTCAAAAACCTTTTTGTCTGGGACCGACATGGACTCCGGAGGGGCTGCAGCGTATTCCTTAATTAAGTCACGCTGTAGCCTAATGGTGTGTGCCATGTAGTTCAGCGACCTTATGGCAAAGGTCGCTGAAGCAAACATCCGCTTCCCAATACGGTCCAATGACCGGGACTCCTTGTCCGGCGGATGGACCGAAGAACTTTCTTGGGCAAGTTCTTTCTTAGTGGCCGCCGCCACCAACATAGCATCAACCAGCGTGCCTTTGGACCAAGAAGGTCTATCAGAGGGAGGGCTGAGGACCTTGTCTGGGCGTCTAGGGATAGGCTCCACAGTGTCAGGCTCCTTCCAAGCCCTGGTGGTAATTAAATCCACCAAGGGGTCAGCTGGGGGGGACACCCAGGAGGTAGATGGGCCTGCCTCAAAGGCCTCCAGAAAAACGGACTCGTCCAGGGAGGGCTTTTGGGCAGACCACCCCCCTCTTATACGCAACATTTCCATGATGTCTCCGAAGGAGACATCTTCAGGGGGTGACCTTGGGGAGCCCTCTGTATCATCCAAATCCGTATCCGTGGTAATGGACTCGGGGGAGTCCAGGTGCCTCCTTTTGCACTTATGCTTCCGAGGCGCCTCTTCGGTGGGACTGTCCGAAGAGGGCTCGTCCGCAGGGTGGTGTTCCTCCATAGGAACCACCTGGAGGCTTTGGGCAGGCTGTCCAGATGGACGGATGATCGAAGACAGACCCTGATACAGTGGGGGTACGGGTGGATCCGAAGGCCCGGTCGGGGACCTGGATGACCTCGACAGTATCCTCTCCACTACCTCAAAAGCTGAGGGAGATTCACTGTCTCCAGCCTGAGAAAGTAACCTCCTCAGCTCCGAGGATAGGATCGGGGTCGGAGCCGAAGCAATCGGACCCAAGGTAGTGGTGTGCTCCGACCCAATCAGTGCCGAAGACATAACCACCCCCTCGGATCCGATGCTCAACCCTCACCCCCGAGAGCTCGGATCAGACAAGCTCGAAGGTATAGTCGGCGAAGACACAATCGCTATTGGCGCAGATGTATCCCCGGATCCGAAAGGGCCTGGATCCGATAACTCCGAGACCCGAAAACGGGTCGGAGAAGGAGCGATCAGGGAAAAATTGGGGGCTGCACTCCCTCCCAAAGGGGGGGGGGGAGGCAAGAGCATCCCCATCTGCATCTGGGTCTGTAAAAATCTTCGCATCATCCGATCCATGTCTGCTTCGGAGATGCTTCTTGTAGACCGCAAAGAGGCAGTCGAGGCAGGCCGGGAGGGGCGCCTCGAAGACCTCGAGGGAGACCTATCCTCCTCCTCCGGCTCCGGAGAAAAGGAAGGTGAACGGAGCCGAGAGGATGAGGATCCGGAGACCCTCACTGGGGACTTCAGAATTTTTTCAGGTGGAGCCGAGGGATGAGACTCGGCCCGCCTTTTAGAACTGTGACCCTCTCTGTCTTTGTGCTTCTTCTTCTCCCTGTGGGAAGAAGCACTAGACTCCACAGAGCTGGTACCTGATAAGGGAGGCTGAGTCCCGGGTACAGCTAAGGGAGTAGCCGGCGCAGAAGTTACAGGAGTAGCTTGAACCCGGCTGGGAGAGGAAGAAGAAGCCGATTCCTGGGGGAGTTTTCCCGCCAGGATCAGCTTGTTCTTCCTGTCCCTGAGTGCCCGAGGGTTGAAGGCCGCACATATCTGGCAGGCCTCCGACAGATGAGCTGCCCCCAGGCACAAAACGCACGGAGTGTGGCCATCAGCTGGGGAAAGCTTGTGGCCACACTCAGTACATTTTGAAAATATGGCCTTAGCTTCAGCCATAAGTTCTCTCACACACACACACCCAAACACTAGGGGGGGGGGGGGAGAGAGATAAAGTTAAACTAAGGGAAGAAAGTTAGTTTTTTTTTTTTTTTTTTTAAAGGGTTTTAAAGGGATTTTAAAATACACACACACAATTTTGAACAAGAAAAAAGTCTATAAATGGAACAATCTCACCAGGCCAGGAGCTCTTCACTAAGAAGCAACTGTCTTTAGCCACGGCAAAAAACGATCAGAGGTAATGTGGTTGGTAGCAAGGGATTATGGGTAGGGGGAGGAGCTAGGATCTTGGAAAGCTGCCGGTTCGGATCCGAGGTCGGATCAGACTACCCACAGGTTGCAGATCAAATGAAGTAACTACTTCAGATACCTAGTTATATACATAATTTCTAATACAATAATTGCCAATCAATCAAACAATAAACCTTTCCAATAAATTTTTAAAGAAACATTCTAACTACTCCTCTCAGTAGAAAATGTATGTGTTACATGATATTGCGTGTTAGGTTACAAACATCCAACTTCTACATAATAAAATGAAAATAATAAACCACCAACTGTTAAAATTTAAGAATATATGTTATAAAAACATCCAATAAAATCCAACATATATTACATAAAATCCAACGTGTATTGCATGCTGTTGTTCATCGAATACAATCAGCTCTAGCTGTTAAAATAGATTTGATGCTTATGTATTCATTTAAACCTGGTGGTATATTTGCCCTAAGCCTAAGTTGCCATTTAAGCTCTTTGTTGAGCAAAAAAGTTTTAAAATTACCCCTTCCCCTAAAATTATTTTCTTTTACTAAGTCAATAATGCCAAACCTGTAACCATTAAAAAACGGACAGATTGAACCATGCTTATATAAAGCATTAGTAACTTTGCCTGTTTTGATGTCATATTGGTGTTCATACATACGCTCTTTTAAGGACCTTTCTGTTTTCCCTATGTAAAATGCACAACATGATTAACATAAAGCTAAATAAACAACCATTTTGGTTTTACAGTTCCCTTGACAGAACCTAACCAAACTATTTAATCCATTGTTTAACTTTATTGTAGGTTCACTGTAAATCATGGAACACATTACAATTTCCACAGGCGGTAGTTGCTCTAAATATTATAGAATTTGTATTAATATGTTCAAATGTCCTTTTGAAATTTTTACCAACTTTATATGTAAATACAGGTTTATTTCCAACCCTATTACAAACTTCTTTATTAGTTTTGAATATATTCCAATGTGAACACGTCAGAAAAAGTATCATATTGTATGATACAAGCCCCTTTAAAATTTTTCCTTTCTATCACCTTAGCACTAACCTAACACGCAATATCATGTAACACATACATTTTCTACTGAGAGTAATTATTAGAATGTTTCTTTAAAAATTTATTGGAAAGGTTTATTGTTTGATTGATTGGCAATTATTGTATTAGGAATTATGTATATAACTAGGTTTTTGGCACCAGTGCTTTCATCTGAAGAAGTCTGTCTCTCAGACGAAAGCGCTCATTCATTAGCTTTTTCAAGTTATCAAAATTGACTGTTGCACTTTAATTGTGGTACTGGACTCTTGTTCGCTTTTGGATTTTGTTCTAGTAGGTACACAGATGAATGAACTGCAGCCTTTCCAAAATACATTGTTACATCTGTCATAACTAAAATGTAGACTGATGTTGTATGCCCAATCATCAATCTGTCTCAAATAAGAATTTAAATGTTCAATATCACATTCATTTTGTGCAATAATAAACCCAGTTTTACAATCATCTGCATACTTATTTATCTGATGTACCTTAGGAATGAAGGTAAATACAATATTAAATAACGTTGATCCAAGAACCGAGCTTTGTGGAACTCCAAAAGGGAGAGAGAGTCCGAGCTTATGCCTTATACGGTTACACAGTTGGCTGTATCAGTCAACAATGACAATCCATTTTACCAGAAATACATTTACCTTGGCCTTGATAAGAAAGACACTGGTAGGTTATATGGTGAGGAAGGGAATCAAAGGTATTGGCTAAGTCTAAGAAAATTAACCCACGTGAGACACCTACCTCCAGGGTCTTAGTAATTTAATCATAAAAACTTAATAAGCTTGTCATAGTAGATCTACCCATTACAAAACCATGTTTATGCTGATACCTATATGTTTTTGCTCCTAAGTATTTCAGTAATGCATCTTTTGAAGTATTTGCCCAGAACGAAAATGAGGCTAATAGGTCTATAACTGTTAACATTATTTTTATTACCTTTTTTATAAAAGTTAGTGTTATAGTAGATGCTTTCCACGAGGTGGGCAACTGTAATAGCTTATTAAATGTGTGTGACACTGGTTGCAAATGCTTTCTTACTGTAAGTAACTGGATGAAGGGAATCAAATCAGGGCCCTTACAAGTTGAATTCTTTATTTTACCAACAGCTCTTTCTATAATCCCCAGAGATATAAAAGACAAGTTGAACTGTCAGGAAGTATTCTAGAAGCAGCAATATCATCTGCACCTACTTTTTTACAAATTATTATAAACTAGATTCCTTCTCCAGGTCTACAACAAGCTTTGCTACGGCCATTCTTCAGGGGCTCCTGGAACCTTCACCTTCCACATCCCAGTTATTTTAAAGCCATGGTACACAAACATCTAAGGCTACTGCAGCAGCGATAATTCAAACTACCATTATGGTACATTTACTTGGACAACTGTATTTTTCTGCAGGAAGAGTTTAAGTTCCGAGTCAGGGCTATTAAAATAAATCAGTAGCATTCTCATGAAATGCCAACTCAAACAGGAGTACCTTTAAAGATCTGTGGAAAAAGGTCAGAACAAAATACTCCCAACATCCACTAAGGTAGCACATTCCACAGGTGGGTGCTAAAGCAAAAAAGTGGAAAATATACATCTCAGCCCCAGGAGACGGAGCAATGCTGGACCCAGGTGATGTATGGACAAACAGCTTGAGTAACTGCAAGCTCTACAACAAATGCTTACTGTGACTGTAATGAAACAAACAAGTAGCCTGGCCACAAAAATCTGCATAAGCTTCAATCAACTTCTGAGTCAGAAAGCCCTAGAAGTAGGGTATTAGTCAAGGCATGATGAAAACACTGCATGAACAACTACAAAGACAGATAACCATGAAGAATAACATGCTTGATCCTGGAAACATACTAAACATGGAACAAGATGATTTAGCCATTTGCAACTCCTGTCTCCAAGTGTTATTAATGTCCAGGATCAAACATCGGTCTTGCACCTTACAAACTGGAGCTGGATTTCACCATCAAATATGACAGATATAAGTTGCAAAGTAAATCTCTCAAACAGCATGAACTGCCATGACCACACTTTTGGAAGTTAATTTCAACCAGTTAAAATTTAGCCACTGATAAATGGCCTCAATATCATCTGCAAGGTAAATGCATTTGACATTTTGTCCTGAGGGAAGGAGAGGCACAGCAGACGTCATCAGCATAGGAATGGAGTTGGAAACATTTCCTTTTAATGATTTCACTTAGTAGAAACACAAACACTGAACAAATATGGGGCAGACTTAAAATTAAGCACTGGGGGAAACTCTACACCCCACAGGACATGGAGTGGAAATATTTAAAACTGAGATAAATTAAGTATAGCTAGAGAGGTAGGAGTCAAACCCTTCAAGAACTGTACAATGACAGCAGTAAGATATTATCCACCAAATCAGACTGGCATGACAGATGGTGCCAACACAGCATAAGGATTCAGCTTTCAGAGTAAAAAGACCCATTTCTAACCACCAAGGCATTGTTTACTGCTCTGATAAGGGAAGTTTCAGGACTATGGTGAGAAAAAAAAAAAAAGAAACAGACTGATAGAAATTCTTTCCTTCCACTTGGTGGGATACTCCCTGACATGACGGGCTGTTCAGCCTAAAAGTTAGTCCTCTGCAGGCTGACAAACTTCCATGAATGTTATGTAACCAAAGGGCAGATACTAATGACAGCTGTAGATATCTGGACCTCGTGAGCTGGGCCTACCCTGCCAAGGAGAAGCAAATCAGTCAGTTGAGGCCTTGGAAATTTTTCAAACAGGCCTTGATGACTACCATCAATGAAAATCACTGGAATATCTTGTCTCAGTGGCATAGTGAAATAATGCCTTTACAGTGATCCAGATGACCCATGCTTAATTAGCAACATGCGTGCTAAATAATTCAAGTAGGGGAGGATGGGAATGAACAGCCAATGCCAGCTTCCCATCCAGTTAACACCAAGTATGACTGTAGCTGTATGGCCACATGTGTTGTAGCATCTCCACCTCAGGTTGGCATTTGAAGTAGTACATATTTATTGCAAGCAGCAAACACAGAAATTGCAACTGCCTATGGAGAGACATTAACCTCCTTTTACTAACTTAAGGATGCTGGCTCCCACTCATGGATCATTTTGACTCTTGCCCCAGAAAAATAAATTGACTACAGGGCTCTTGTTGCTGCAGAATGTATGGATCCAGCAGGGGAGGACTTAATAAGCAGGGAAAGGGGAGAGGAAAATAGCAGTCACTGGAATATCCAATGACACAGTCAACCCAGGGACAGCTTTCATAATACTTGAGAGTGACATCTTTCAGAGGTACCTGGAAACTACTAACCATCCAGGACATCACAGAACCTCCATTAGAAGTCTGTGATACAGCACTAGTCAAAATTTGGATTCCACTGTATGTCTCCCAAATGCGCAACAAAATTTAGAAGATTTAGGATTTTTGCTTGGAAATGTTTACATAAGATACTTTTATACCCCAAGTAGACTCCAGAGAATTTTTCCTCATGTAGACAGCAAATGTAGGATGTGTGACTGGGAAGAAAGAGGTACTTTTCTGGGGGTGCGATGGGTTGGCAGACTTTAAGGATCTCCTGTGGGATGCACATCGGAGATGCTGGGTGGGCGGATTGGTGTGACGAGACAGAAGATTTTTCTGAGCTATGATACAGAACCAGAATTGCCTAGACATGGTAAGGCCTTGTCTCTAATTATGGTGGCTGCCAAAAAAGCGATTACTAGAAAATTTAAATCAAAATCTGAACCAACTATATTAGAAGTACTGAATATAGTAACAGAGATAAAACAACTGGAATTGAGATCTTTAGAAAAGGGTAGGAGCAAACTACATAGAAAAATGGGAATTATGGGAACAATAAATACAGTGGAGGAATGAGGTTTAAAAGAAGGCAGGACTTAAATGAACTATGTAATGTTTGACTGAAAATGATTTAGTAGATTATAAGTGATGTATAATGTTTGCAACTGGGAGTGTGTCGGTATGGTTTGTGATATAAAATGCTTGCAACTAGGATTGCGTCGGTGTGGTTTTTCATTTATAAAAATGTAGGCTTGCTTATGTCATAAGTGATGGTTTAATAAAGACGTTTCTTGTTTAAAAAAAGGCAGGCATTGAACAATTTATGTAATGTTGCTTAGGTTACATGATATATAGCAACATATGTGAAGTATAATGTTTGTTAATGTCAATTTAATACAATTTAATTAGTTCTGTATAAATGTAAATCTGCCTATCACAAGTGATGATTCAATAAAGGTGTTTAAAAAATGGATTCCACCATTTGCCTTCAGAAGTGTCAGGACAAGTGGAGAATCTACAGCAGACAGATGTAGGGATGGGGAGTATACTGCATTGGTATTGTATAATACTACTGTTTGCAATAAAACGGGATTTTAGAGGTTTAGTCTCCTTTCTTTATATTATACATTATTAACTGTGCCCACATTTTATGACATATCAGTTACAGCTCAAGTTCTTATCCATGAACTCTTTAACTGAAAATCAAAATTAAGTGAAAACCAAAGTTTCTTCAGTGGCTTAGCCCACACCTTACCACTACTCCCTATTTAAATATACCATCCTAAGGATGCATTTGTTCACAGTTGTGATTTCTACAAGCTCAGAAGTCAATGTGCCCTAAACATTCGCCACATACTTGCAATTTTAACAGGTGTCGAATCCTCCATCACTGAAGAGGTTTCAATCATGAAAGTCCAACTAAATTAAAAGACCAGCTAATAATCATAACCCTGATCTTGTCCAAATGTGGCTGAAGGCACAGATGTTGGCTGTGATGGCTTTGTCAGCTGGAAAGGGTGCATGAAGTATATGACTGATGCTGAAGTGACTGATGGACTTGGCAGACCAAGAGGTGGCTCAGATGGACATTATTAAAACCAAATATAGGTGAAACTGAAGGTGTTGCAAAATCATCTCTGCAAGACTAGCTACTTTGGTAACAATGCAAGTAAAAATGTTACTCTGTGTCAGCTTTTGAACTGCTGGAAAGCTACCTAAACAGGAGAAAGGACAGCTGTTGGACAGGAGAGGAACACTAAGTAAATAGGGTGTGGAAAATGGTCACAAGAGTATGAACATGGATGGGAATTGGTGCACAAAAGCAAGCCACAAAGCTGAAACCTCCAGACGGGTCCCGAATACATTAACACCAGTTCTGGTTATAGCTGCACTAACTGCTGCACCCACTGCATCAAAGGCACACATACATGCACAAAGGGCCATGGATTCTCCTGATTTAATACTGGCAGATGCATCATCTTTCAACTTAGAATCAGATCACTGATTTTAAAGACAGAAATTTGACTGGGCAATTATGTGCTCTTAATGTGAAATATAAATCCTTCTTTCTTTTTCCCAATACCTGTCAGACATGCTGCCTTCTCTCATGAAGAACATGAAACCTTTTAAAACTGTGAATATACTAGGTTTCTCAAATGAAATATGTATAACCTAATCTTGTGGAATATGATTTCAGGCCTGTAATGTAGGAAAGATTTTTCTTCTCAAACGTATACAATAGGTTAACTGATTTATAAGGCTAGTGGCACAGTAGCAAGGTGTCTAACATCCTTACACCATAAATCCTGAAAAGTCCCAAAGAAAGGGAGCACTCCTCTCAGACTCTGGAACAAAGGGGAGGGTTTAGCATAATGGTTAAGGCCTTCATCTCATAAACACAAGATACAGGGTTTGAGCCTGACATGGCATTATTGGCTAGGCTTAAAATGACCCTTAAGGGTAGTTAGCCTAGTATTCTCCTATGAGCTATGAAAATTTCTGTTTAGAGCAAGAAATATTAGACAAGGGCTAGTCACACTTTGCACCAACATCATGTGGGGACATTCTGAAGACTGAGATATGTTCTCATGGTCAGAGAGAACACAATATGATGGAAGACTCCAGCATAAAAATGTGTTTTTCCTCCTCAGACAGAGAAACAGAAGGAGTCTTTATCCTCCTGGATTTGTAAGAAACATTCAAAGATGCAGATGAAAGTAAAGGCAGATATATCTCAATCTCAAATTTATGTCTGCTCTTGTAAGGTACCTGACAGGTACCTGCGTCTTTTCTACTGAACTGGCAATGATTTCTTGGTTCAGCCTTACACAATTAACCTCAGTAAGAGGGAGACCGAGACCTGCCCATCAGTAGTATGGAGGGTATCCCTTGAGGATGTAAATACTCCAGGGTCTCCACTTGTCTAAGCCTGGGATTCAGACAGAAGTTACTGTACAGTAAAATATAACAAAAAATACTTCAGGAAAGATGTGCAAATGCTGAAATGCCACGCATAAATGAACAAAGCACATGCCAACATAGCAGACCATGTGCTGCACTTACATCAACGTATTCCAGCATAAACCTTCATCAGTGTATTCTGGGAGGAAAAAGCCCCTTACTTCATTCCAAGTAAATCAAGCGAAGTGGGAAGATAACCATATTATTTATAAATAGAGAACGGACTTACTGTACATCAGTACCCTGACTGGAGAAAGTACAGTTGTGTACACTTACCATAAATGTAGATGTTAGAGTGTATTCACCATTGCAGTCATTACATTTGGGTAATCTGCTGGCAGGTTGCCCTCAGTCGGCCTGAATTCCAAAGTCTTGGGTCCTGCATCGGTTACAGTCTCCTCTTCCATGACGTCAGGGGTATAAAACAAGCAGCCAACGCCATTTTCTTTAGTTTTTCTTGCCCCAGATGTCAGGTGCCCCCAAAAAGGTAGCAAAAAAAAAAAAAAAATTTATATATATATATATATATATATATATATATATATATATATATATATATATATATATATATATATATATATATACATGCATCAATACAAACTTTACCTTCATCTACAAGCAAATACACCACATAGGTTGTAGAAGATAGAGAAGGAAAGATAACCTCCAGAATAAAAGGGGGATGGTGGGCGGGTAACCTGGACTGCAACAGTGAATACACTCGGACATCTACATTTAAGGTAAGTGTACACAACTGTACTATGCTCTTCATGTTTCACTGTTGCAGTCATTACATTTGGGTAGAATCCCAAAGGTATGGATGGGAGGCTGGAGCTAAACAGCATTAGGTACGGCTATAAGGCCCTGCAGAACTGCAGTGTCAAAGCCTGTCCTGGACTTAGAGAGGTAGATGATAATGCTTTGTGAAGGTATGAACAGAACTCC
Organism: Protopterus annectens; assembly: GCF_019279795.1. Taxonomy (NCBI): domain Eukaryota; kingdom Metazoa; phylum Chordata; order Ceratodontiformes; family Protopteridae; genus Protopterus; species Protopterus annectens. Next base: position 604,090,194 of record NC_056746.1, on the reverse strand, counting down.
AAGTAGCAGCCTCTAGAATGTCTTTGGTTGGTACTCCTCTGAGAAAGGCTGCTGAAGTAGTTGCAGCTCTGGTGGAATGAGACCTAATGCCCTTGGGCACAGGTTTGCCATGGTGCAAGCAGCAGAAAAGAATGCAGTGGCTTATCCACTTTGAAATACTTTGCTTTGAAATAGCCTTTCCTTCTGATCCTGCAGCATATGCCACTAGTAATTGCTCGGTTTTTCTTAGAGCTTTAGTCCTGCTCAAGTAGAATCTCAGCTGTCTGTGTACGTCCAAGGAATGCAGAATTCTCTTCCCCTTGGTTCTGCGGATTTGGATAAAAGGTTGGCAGATGAACAGTTTGATTAAGAGCCACACTGGAAACCACCTTAGGCATAAATGAAGGATTGGTCCTCAAAGACACCCTGTCTGGCTAAAAATTTATAAAAGGCTCCAGAGCCATGAGGGCCTGTATCTCTGAAACTCTTCTTGCTGAAATAATTGCTAGGAGCAGAGCTGTTTTCCATGATAATAACTTTATATAAGCAGTAGCAGCTGGTTCAAATGGAGGCAGGGTGAGCTTTTCTAAGATGTAATTAAGGTCCCATGCAGGTATTGGTGATCTTCTAGGAGGCCTTAAATTTTTGGCTCCTCTAAGATACTGCTTTAGTAAAGGGTGGGAAAAGATTGGTGGCTCTGTATTGTAATGAGCTGAAATGGCAGAGGCATGGATTTTAATTGATGAGAAAGATAGGCCTTTGTCAAGCATCTCAGTCAAGTATTGTAAAATCTGATGAATATTTGGTTCTGCTGTATCAGTTCCTTGTGCTCGATTCCAAGCACAGAATCTCTTCCATTTATCAGCATAAGATTTTCTAGTACAAAGCCTTCTGGCATCCAAAATGACAGCCATCACAGCCATGCTGCCACTGTCTGTAGTTGATTGTGCAGGATCTGATTGTTTTGCTGGGACAGTAGTTGAGGTCTTTGAGGCAAGGTCCAAGCTGGGTATTGAGACAAGTTCCTTAGGACTGGGTACCAGTATTGGCGGGGCCAGTCCGGGGCAATTAGCATCATCTTTAGTTTCTCTGGTCTGACTTTTAGTAGGACCCTGGGAAGAAAAGGCAGAGGAGGAAAGGCATAAACTGATAGGTTTTTCCAACTGAAGGATAGGGCACCCACTTTCCATGCTTGTCTGTGTAAGTCCTTGTGCAGAATCTTTTCAATTGATAATTTTGAGGGGAGGCAAATAGATCTATGTCCGGGCTCGGCCATTTCCTGTTATCATGCTGAAGACTTGTGGATCTAGTTTCCACTCGTGAGGGTCCATAAGGTTTCTGCTTAAATCATCTGCCAGAGTATTTTGTTTTCCTGGCAGGAATTGAGCTTGAAGATGTATTTGGTAAGTCAAAACTGTGTCCCACAGTGCCATATCTAATCTGCAAAGGGGGTATATGAGTGCGTGTCTCCCTGCTTGTTCACATACCACATAACCGTGGTGTTGTCAGTCTATCAGTAGTTGTCCTGGATGAAGTAAGCCCTTGAAGGCTGTCAGGGCATTTTGAACAGCTAGCATCTCTTTTTGGTTGATATGTAGATGCATTTGTTTTGGGGTCCATATGCCCTGAATGCATCTTCCCACCATGTGGGCCCCCCATGCATAATCTGATGCGTCTTGTTGTTAAAGTTTGGCTGGCAGGGGGTAGAGTGAAGGCCCGTCCCATGTTTTGGTGACATGTCTTTGCCCACCAATAGATACTCCTGTTGTATGCAGGGAATGAGAGGAATCATTGTTTCCAGACTGTGACAATGTTGACTCCATAAACGTTTTAGGTACCACTGAAGTTTCCTCATATGCAGTCTTGCATATGGAACCAGTAGGATGCAGGATGCCATGAAGCCCAATGCCTGCAGAGTCTGTTTTGCAGATAACTGGGTTTTTGTTGCCATCAGTTTGAAGTAAGTAGTCAGTTGCCTTTGTCCGTCTGACATGAGGTAAGCTATCTGGGTAGTTGTATTCAAGCTTGCACCCAGGAATATTATCGTTTGAGAGGGTACCAGTTGTGATTTCTTTTCGTTTATTGTGTACCCTAGACATGTTAGAAGTCTTTTCACAAATGCCAGGTGTAGAAGAAGAATACCCTTGTTCTCTGCTTGAATGAGACAGTCATCTAAGTAAGGATATATTTGTATACTTCTTTATCTGCAAAAATCAATTACTGGTGCCAGGCACTTTGTAAAGACCCTGGGCGCAGTAGATAAGCCAAAGGGCAGTGCAGAGAATTGGTAATGCATTAAGCCAGCCTTGGATCGGAGGTATCTTCTTCACGATTCCCTTATTGGGACATGCAGGTATGCCTCTTTTAGGTCTAATGTCACCAGCCAAGCATTGTTGCCTAGCATGGGCAGAAGCTGCTGCAAAGTCCGCATTTTGAATTTTGGTATGTGTTCAAAATTGATAAATCCAGTATTGGCTGCCAGGCCTTGTCCTTTCTGGGTACTAAGAACAGTCAAGTAAAAACCTTGTCCTTTTTCCTGTTCTGGTACTGGCTGAATGGCCCCCATATCCATGAGGGATGTAACCTGTTTCTGTGCCTCTGCCCATTGATTTTTTTTGGCAGATCCGTCCAACCGTTTGCCATTGGCAGAGTATGGAAATGGAATGTGTATCCCTGTGATACTATGTTTAGCACCCACTTGTCCTGGGTTATTAACTGCCAATTCTGAGCAAAAAGTGCTAATTTTCCCCCTAAGGGTACTGCCAAAAGGTAAGTTCTTGAAAGGCAGAGGGAAGTCATTGGGACTGTTTTCTGTACAGTTGCGCTTTATCTCCTACAGATTTGGAGGTAGAAGCACCCCACTGCTTTGACCTGTAAGAATCTTGTGCCTGTTATCTGGAACCCTTAGGGCATCTGGATTTGCCCCTTTGAGCTCTGACACAGGAAAGGACCAATTTTTTGTAGGCCAGTGTCTACTGAATCTTTGTGGCAACACTTGTAAGAAGTCTTTTATAGTTTGCATAGACTTAGCTTTGTCTTCCATTTTCTTTAAAACCTCTTCTGCCTTAATACCAAACAAAGTATCATACTGTAAAGGTGCATCCAGTAATTTAGCTTTAACATGATCAGGCAAATTTTGCTCTTTTAGCCAGGCATGCCTCCTAATCACAGATCCAGTAACTGCGGCCCTGCAGGTGGCCTCTAAGGAATCAAAATCACATTGCAAAGTATGCTTTCCAACTTGTTCAGCTGCATGCAATAATTCCTGCAATTCTTTATTTTCTGCACATTCAGAAATCAACATAATTTTCTGTTTCAGCAATCCCATAACATGTTGTTGATACTTCAGCATATGAAACTGGCAGTTTAAGGCCCTAATTGCCACGGTTGCAGATGTATAAACCTTCTTTCCCCATCTATCCAGAGTCCTTGAATCTCTATCAGAGGGGGAGGATTTTTTGCTGTTGAGGCCTTAACTCCCTTTGGACCCTGAGAAATAGTTTCAGGATCAACAGCAGGGTTTCTAACCAAAAATGTGTGAGTCAGGGACCCTGTAATATCTGTCAGGCTTGCTGGGAGCCGGAGGTAAGGGGTCAGGGGTCAAGCTTGACTCCGAAAACACGTCATTCACAATGTCTAAAACAGGGGGTATGGCTAAAGGCCTGTGCTGAGGGAGAAGGAAATCCCTGAGCCTCTTTTTTGATTCTGAGAAATCTTGACTCTCCCAGTGAAAATGCTCCCTCAAAGTATGCAAGGTTTCTCCAAATGAATAATCCTCAGGAGGTGATGCAGATGGGATAGACTCCTCTGCATCAGAATCCTCATAGGGAGGTATAGATCATTTCTGATCAGAAGAAATAGAAATCTGATCCGAAGATTCATAGTCAGTGTCTTGCCTAGGCCTCTTATCAGGAGGGGGATGGGAACCCCTGATCAAGGTAATAAGGTCTTCAGCCATTTTGTTCATCTGTTTTTTAGGCATACTGGCCTGTGCATGAGGCTCATGGGTCAGATTTTTAGCTTTAGAAGTTGATTTAGTCTTTGGTTTTGCAGCTGTCGGTTTGATGTAAAAATGTTGAGGCCTGAATACGCCCTCAGAAGTCAGTGCCTGCTCAGCGGCTCCTGACCCATCCGAGGGAGATACATCCATGAGTCCAATATTTTGAGTATCTCGTGTTATGCCGGACTCCACATGGGTCTCGGAAGTAGTGGGTATCAGGGGCTGCGAAATGTACCTCACTGAGTACCGGCAAACCAGTGACTGGCTTAGGAGAAGCTTCGTCGTCGGTTTTGGAACTAGACTGTCTCTGTCCTTTTCTTTGCGTTTTTTTATGTACTCCGGTAGTCGGATTGCTATCCGACATTTCAGGGTAGTTAAATCTGTTTCCAAAATACTTTGAGGCAAAAACATACAGACACTTTAATAGTGTGTTGGTTAAATCTAGCACTTTGTGATCAGGGCCTAGGCAAGAAATACAGTATAAATGAAAATCCTTATGAGGTATTTGCTTCCCACAAGTAATACAATTATTAACTTTTTCTGACATCGGTCTTGAGCAAGAAAAAAGTTTCCTCAACGGGGTACTTAGCTTTACTGAAGACTTCGGTTCTGAAACTCAAACTCAAATATTTCAGGAGTCGTCCGACCGGCACTTGTGAAATGCTTCTGCTTCGGACACCGCGCGGCAAGAAAGACTAAAGAAAATGGCGTCAGCTGCTTGTTTTAAACCCCTGACGACCTGACGTCATGGAAGAGTAGACCGCAACCGACGCAGGACCCAAGACTTTGGAATTCAGGCCGACTGAGGGCAACCTGCCAGCAGATTACTTAAATGTAATGACTGCAACAGTGAAACACAAAGAACATCCAGGACTACAACAGTGAATACACTTGAACATCTACATTTATGGTAAGCGTACACAACTGCACTATGTTCTTCGTGTTTCACTGTTAAAGTCATTACATTTGGGTAGATTCCCAAAGCTGTGGGTGGGAGGAGGAATTTAGATAGCATTAGGGCCAGCTATAAGGCCCTGCAAGACTGCAGTGGCAAAGCCAGCTCTGGATTTAGAGAAAATTGGCAAATGATAATGCTTGGTGAAAGTATGTACAGAACTCCAGGTAGCAGCTTCTAGGATGTCCCTGGTAGGGACGCCTCTGAGAAAGGCTGTAGAGGTAGCTGCAGCCCTGGTGGAGTGAGGTCTGATCCCCTGGGGGATTGGTTTTCCATGGTGCTTATAGCAGAAATGAATGCAATGGCTTATCCATTTAGAAATGGTTTGCTTTGAAATAGCCTTCCCCTCTGCCCCTGCAGCAAATACCACCAGCAGTTGTTCAGATTTCCTTTGAGGTTTAGTCCTGTACAAGTAGAATCTAAGTTGTCTGTGGACATCTAAGGAATGCAGTATCTGTTCTCCTTTATTCTGTTGATTGGGAAAGAAGGTTGGCAAATGAATGGACTGATTAAGAGCCACACTGGATACCACCTTGGGCATGAAGGATAGATTGGTTCTGAGGGACACCCTGTCCGCATAAAAGATGATGAAATGCTCCACTGCCATAAGAGCCTGTAGTTCAAATACCCTTCTAGCTGAAGTGATTGCTAAAAGGAAAGCTGTTTTCCAAGAAATAAATTTTAAGTCTGCAGTAGTAGCGGTCTCGAAAGGAGGTAGAGTGAGTTTCTCCAAGACAAAGTTAAGGTCCCAGGCTGGGGTTGGAGCTCTCCTGGGTGGTCTCAAATTTTTGGCCCCTCTGAGGAACTGCTTGAGCAGTGGATGAGAGAAGAGGAGAGGTTCTGCATTATAATTAGCTGAAATGGCTGAGGCATGGATTTTAATGGAGGAAAAAAGACAGGCCCTTGTGAAGCATCTCAGTTAAGTATTGTAAAATCTGAGGTAAATTGGGCGCTGCTGTGCTCATCCCTAGAGATTGGTTCCAGGCACAGAATCTTTTCCATTTTTTAGCATAAGATTTTCTAGTACCAGGCCTCCTTGCCTCTAAAATGATATCCATCACAGGTTTACTGAGAGATGGTAAAGGAGAGATTATGTATTTAGACAAGCTGCAAGGTTCAGCGTGAGAAGCTGAGGGTGCAGAATCTGGTTCTCCTGATGAGACAACAGGTAAGGAGTCTGAGGCAGGTGCCATGGGGATAACTGTGACACACTGCGCATGAGGGGGTACCAGTGTTGGCGCGGCCAGTCTGGAGCAATCAAAATCATCCTTGGTTTGTCCAGTTTGATTTTTAGTAGTACTTTGGAGAGCAGAGGCAGAGGGGGGAAGGCATAGACTGAGACATAGCTGAAGGACAGAGCATCCACTTTCCAGGCTTGCATGTGGGGAGTACTTGTGCAAAATTTGTCCAATTGGTAGTTCTGGGAGAGGCAAACAGGTCTATATCTGGGCTCCCCCATTTGCTTGTCAACGTGTTGAAAATCCTTGGTTCCAGTTTCCACTCGTGTGGGTCCATGAGGTTTCTGCTAAGTCCATCTGCCAGTGTATTTAATTTTCCTGGCAGGAATTCAGCTTGTAATTGCACTTGGTAGCTCAAGGCTGTGTTCCACAATGCCATGGCTAGTCTGCAGAAGGGGTAAGAATGTGTACCCCCCTGCTTGTTTATGTACCACATAACAGTGGTGTTGTCCATCATTACCATTAGTTGTCCTGGAAGAATGTGGTCCTTGAAGGCTGTCAGAGCATTCTATACAGCTAACATTTCTTTTTGATTGATATGCAGGTGCATTTGACTTGGGTTCCATTTTCCCTGAATGCACTTCTCTGCGAAGTGAGCCCCCCATGCATAGTCTGATGAGTCTGTTGTTAGGGTTTGGGTGGCAGAGGGTGATGTGAAAGGTAGTCCCTTGTTTTGGTGGCAGGCCTCTGCCCACCAAAGGAACTCTAGGTGTAGGCAAGGCATGATAGGAAGCATTGTTTCTAGATCCTGAGAATGTTGACATCATAGACTTTTTAGATATCACTGTAGTTTCCTCATATGCAGTCTTGCATATGGAATTAGAAGAATGCAGGAGGCCATGAACCCCAAGGCTTGCAGTATTTGTTTTGCAGATAACAGGGTTTTTGTGGCCACTTGTTTGAAGTAGGTTGTCAAATGAATTTGTTTCTCTGGCGTGAGGTAAGCCAGTTGTATTCAAGCTTGCTCCCAGGAATATAATTTGTTGACAGGGTACTGGGTGTGATTTCTTTTTGTTTATGGTGTATCCCAGACAAGTTAGAACCCTTTGTACAAAGGCCAGATGATTCAAAAGTATGTCCTGGCTTTCTGCCTGAATTAGACAATTGTCCAGGTATGGGTATATTTGAATACTTCTTTGCCTGCAAAATGCAATAACTGGAGTTAGTTGCTTTGCAAATACCCTGGGCGCAGTAGATAAGCCAAAGGGCAGTGCAGAGAACTGATAGTGTGTGTAGCCTGCTTTGTAGCATAGGTATCTTCTGCAAGATTCCCTGATTGGGATGGGCAGGTATGCTTCTTTTAAATCTAGTGTTGCCAACCAGGCATCTTTGCCTAGCATAGGAAGTAATTGAAGAGTCAGCATCTTGAATTTTGGAATCTCCAAAAAGGTGTTTAGAGTAGACAGGTCCAGGATAGGACGCCATGAATTGCCTTTTCTGGGTACCAGGAAAAGTCTCGAGTAGAAACCTTGTCTCTTTTCCTCTTCTGGTACCAGTTGAATAGCCCCCATGCTTAAGAGAGAAAGTACTTGTTTTTGGGCCTCTGCCCACTGATTTGGGTGTAAGTCCGGCCACCCACTTGGTGTTGGCAAATTGTGGAAATGAAATCTGTATCCCTGGGACACTATTTAAAACCCATTTGTCCTGGGTAATGAATTCCCAATTCTTTGCATGTAGAGCAATCTTTCCCCCCAAAGGGGCAGTCAGTTGATAAGTGCTTGGAAATTTTAAAAGGAAGTCATTGAGACAGTTTACCATAGGGGGAGTCTTATTATTCCCAGATTTGGAAGTGGAGGTCCCCCACTGCTTAGATCTAGGAGAAGCTTCATCGTCGGTTTTGGGCCTCGGTCGTTTTTCTCTATCCTTTTCTTTGCATTTTTTGTAAACTCCGGTAGTCGGATGACTATCCGATGACATTTCTGTATAATTAAATTGGTGTCCAAAAAAGTTTAAAGCAAAGTCATACCGACGCATAATAGTGTATTGGTTAAATCTAGCACAAAACAGACAACCAGAAACGTTGTGATCAGGGCTTAGGCAAGGAATACAGTAAGAATGAAAATCCTTATGAGGTATTTGCTTCCCACAAGAAATACAATTCTTAACTTTTTCTGACATCGGTCTGGAGCAAGAAAAAAGTTTCCCCAATGGGGTACTTAGCTTTATTGAAGACTCTGAAACTCAAATACGAAAATCTCATGAGTTGGCCGACCGGCACTTGCGAAATGCTTCTGCTTCGGGCACCGTGCGGCAAGAAAGACTGAAGAAAATGGCATCGGCCATTTCTTTTATACCCATGATGACCTGACGTCAGGGAAGGGGCGACAGCAGTCGACACAGGACCCAAGACTTTGGAATTCAGGCCAGCTGAGGGCAACCTGCCAGCAGGATTACCCAAATGTAATGACTGCAACAGTGAAACACGAAGAACATCCTGGGGTTTTTGCTGTGTCTGGGTTTAGCTTGAGAAGACCTGGAAGGGGCTGGAAGGGACCAATTCTTTGAGGGCCAGTGCCTACTAAATTTAGGAGGCTAAACTTGTAAAAAATATTTAACAGTTTGCATAGACTTAGCTTTATCTTGCATTTTTTTTAAGAACTTCCTCAGCCGTGTTGCCAAACAGGCGGTCCTGATTTATAGAAGCATCCAACAATTTAGCTTTAACATGATCAGGCAAAGATTGCTCCTTAAGCCAAGCATGCTTTCTGAGCACAGACCCAGTAACAGCAGCCCTACAAGAGGCCTCTAATGAATCAAAACCACATAGCAAAGTATGTTTTCCAACTTGTTCAGCAGAAAGCATTAAATCCTGTAATGCTTTATTTTCCACACAGTCAGGAATCAACATCATTTTCTGTTTAAGCAGTCCAATAACATGTTGCTGATACTTTAACATATGAAACTGGCAGTTTAAAGCCCTAATGGCCAAGGCCAAGGTTGCAGAAGTGTAAGAATTCTTACCCCATCTATCCAGCGCCCTGGAGTCTCTATCAGAAGGGGTAGGATTTTTAGCAGTAGAAGCCTTAATACCCTTGGTCCCCTGTGAAATAGTCTCTGGATCTGCAATAGGATTTTTAAAAAGGAACTTGTGGGACTCAGGGACCCTGCAGTATCAGTCAGGTTTTCTGGGAGCAGGAGGCAGGGAATCAGGGGCCAAACTAGATTCCGAAAAAGCATCAACAATGTCTAGTACAGGAGGAATAGCTAAAGGCCTATGTTGAGATAGGAGAAGGAAATCCCTAAGCCTCTTTTTTGAATCAGAAAAATCCTAGCTTTCCCAGTGGAAATTCTCCCTTAGAGTATATGCAAGGTTTCCCCAAAATAAAAATCTTCAGGAGGGGAAGCAGAGGGAATGGAGTCCTCTATATCAGAATCTTCATTAAGTAGATAAGGGCAAATCCAGATCATCAGAAGAATTAGAAAAAACAGAATCCTGATCAGAAGATTCATAATCAACTTCAGTCCTAGGCCTCTTAAAGGGGGGGGGGTTGGCTACCCCTGATTAGAGTTATTAGATCCTTCAGCCATTCTTATCATTTGTTTTTAGGCATAGAAGCCTGCATGGGCATCGTTTTTATAGGTTCACAGATTAGTACTAAGCTAACTGCCCTTGCGAGCCATTTTAAGCATAGCCATTTATCCCTTTGTGAGACTCAAACCCTGCACCTTGTGCTTGCAAGGCAAAGACCTTAACCATTAGGCCACCCTCCCAACCCAAGGCATGGATCAAGATTTAGGCCTAAGTAAAGAAGGAGGCGTCGGTTTAATATGAAAGTCCGTAGGCCTGAATACACCCTCAGAAGCAGATGCCTGCACAGCGGTTCCAGACCCATCCAAGGTAGAGACATCTGAGCCGGCTTTAGGCACCAATGAACCCTGCAGTCGCTGGGGGCCCTCTGTTCCTGGAGGCTCCCAACCACAGCAAGTTATTTTACCTTGATATTTTGCACCATCTGTAAAACCAACAGAAAGCTAGTGCAGTAATGTTGTATGCTTAATAAGCCAGGTGAGTAATAACTACTACTTATACCTCCTTTAAAATTCAAAGATGATTCTAGTTATACTAACATTGTTTTATCAAGTAACAGTCTTCAAAATTTCATTAAATATTTTACCATTGACCTACTTACGGCCCATGACTTAGTTAAATTCAGGTAGTGGACATTCCTCCACTAAAACTAACATAGCCAGAGTTAGGTAAATGCAATCCCTCTAACTGCAGGAGGGACCCTTTACTCACCCATGACTGTGTGGGGGCCCCACAAAAGCTGCTGCTGGTTGGGGGGGAAAAATTAGGAGAAAAGTATTAATTTTCTGATTAAGCTTTAACCTGGACAGACTGTGATATGACCCTGTTAGGATAACACTGATAATGAACATGAGCAAGGTAAGTACTAGAGAGATCAGCAGCCCAGAGTGACTGATCTCAGTGCAAACTTTGTATTATAAGAGCTGATGCTTATGCTCCAGGAATGGTTTAGTCTTCGAGGGAAATTTATAAATGCTAGCAGAACCCAGAACCAGATACTATAACTCTCAACTTCTTTGCTTAAGAATTCTGGGCAGAGCTGAAAATAATAGCAGAATAAAGGCTCAAAATCAGAAACATGCAACATCTTTTGCATCAGCATGCACTTTTTGAACAATAAGCATAAAACTCTGAAGTCTGCATTTCTTGATGGTCTGTAATCCTGAATGATTTACAAACAAATCAAACTTTTTATGAATGAGAGAGCAAAATTATGAGGAAAATCAGGGAAGGTCTATGAAATCAGAAAAAGTGACAGGTTCATTACTCCTCAATGAGGTAAATAAAAGGGACTTATTCCTGCTGCTGTTTGAGAACTCATTCCAAGAGCAAAACCGTTCCATTTTTTTGGGAGGTAAGCCTTTCTAGTAGATGGCCTTCTGGCCCAAAATGACATCCTGCACCAAGTTATTTTTGAGATGGTGTTAGCCCTGGGATTCTCTCTGATTGTGTGTCCCATCAGAGAATGCAGTAAAACGTGTACATAAGCCAGATGTTCCAGAAAAAGGTTTCTGTACAAAAAAGTGTTGGAACTCCGCCGCGCCTGGCTTAATATATGCGTTTATTGTGAAAGTAAAAAAGCACAGCCCGAGGCGTCATATTCTCACTGGCGAAAAAGCGACAACAACCCCCGGGGACTGAACTAGGAATTCTGATTCAACCGGCCGCGCTGACCTGAGAAAAAAATCTGTGATTACTGCAGCTGTATGCACGATGAACATCTGCAAAACAGCAGTCACTGATCTGGTGTTTGACAACTGCAAAACAGCAGTCACTGATCTGGTGTTTGACAACTGCAAAACAGCAGTCACTGATCTGGTGTGGCAGTACCAGTGTTGCACAATGTATATCTCTTTGCTGAAATAAGTACAAAACTAGTATTAATACAGCTTGTGCGTGTGTGTGCGTGCGCACACGTGCGTGTAAAAAATACTGTGCACGCACCCAATAATACCAGACAGTGAGGAGTGATGAGGCATGCTATGTATGTCAGCAGACACTTGAAATACATGACTGTGGCAATCTGAACCTCTGTTTTCATACCAATCTAACACCGGAAGGGCACATATGCAGTGACTGTCTTTTTTGGGAGTTTAGGAGGTAGGCAGTGTTCCCAGTTAGGACCTGTGTATTCTCACAACTGGCTTATTAGTTTGTGAGCTACTATTTTGTCAGCTATGTCTTCCTTGAAAAAAATTAAAAATAAGACAAATTATTTTCTTACCCATGATTTCTGTTTAGAGCACCATTGGATTAAAAGGATAGGAAAATACTCTAAAATGCATTCCAGAGGATCTATAAACCTATGGCTTCTTGGGCCATGGCTTATTTGAGTTACTTCCTGGAATGTTTCTTTCTGTGCTGCCTTGGTCAGGGAAGGTGTGTCGAAAGGATGCAAGGAAAACTAAAGCTGAACAGCAACAATTAATTTCTTTCCTTAGTCGTAATTTGTTTAAGCCATCACTGGATGAAAAGTTTGTTTAAAATGAAAAAAAAACTAAAATACACTTCAGAGCACATAGAAAGTTATGGTTTCTCAACCCCCCCCCCCTCCCCGAAAAGTAAAGCAAAATGTGAAACATGGAAGAAAGAACATGCATAGTATGGGGATCCCAAGATGGGGGAGGACTGCAGGGTGGGGTGTGGGGGTCTGAAATAGTAGGCCTAGGGCACCATTTGACCTTAGTCCATATTTGTACATAGAGTTGTTGTAATGTAGTATTGTTGCAACTCAGTGCCAGTAACTAAATGTTCCACTGAGTTGGGCCAACATAGTATGGTATACAGGCCTGTTGTAAGAGCATTGTACTACTCCTAAATGTTTGCAGCATGAATTAAAAGGTTGCTTAGGAGTAGTGACAGGGTAATACTTAGACTGGAAGTGCCAAGGGGGCCCTCAAAAATGCTAACCCCGGACTGGCCCTGGTATAGCGGGGTGGTGTCTGTGTGACAGAGGGAGAGAGTGTGCTGGCAGCAGCAAATAAGAGGTTTGTGTACCTCTTCACCTTTTATCTCAAGAAATGTGGATAAACCCTGAAATAAAGGAGGAACAAAGGCTCCAAAATAGGAACAGCTTTTTAAATAAAGTTAAATAACAGGATTTGTGTACATGACTTTTGTGAGGGAAATAAAGTCTGAAAGTCAAATGTATGTCATCATTCAGTGATTTCAACCCCCAAATGACTGGAAAACTATTTTAGCAGCAATGGACCAAAAAATAAAGCAGACATCTAGATATTTTTTTAAATGATATATTCTGGATATAAAATGCTTCTTATAAACACCATTTACATATACTACAGCAACTTAGAAACATTAGGCGGAGAAACTATTTTACATCCAAAATATATTAAAAAAATTATATAATAATAAAAGAAATATTTCTAGGTAAAAAGCAACAGTTTTAGAGAGAGCCCATTCTCTAAGAGCAATAATGTCCTCCAGGGTGTGTGTTAATGTGTAATTAATGTCCTTCCAGGGGTGTAGAAGCCCTCTGCCTGTGGGGTCGGGCCTCAACACCCCTGGGCAGGTATTAATTACACATTAACACACACCCTTGTCAGGCACTGTTTGCTTACACTAACTACTCAAACAAGAGCTTACAGTTCATTGACGTGCTAATTTTAATGATGCCATGCCTTCAGACAAGTTGCAAGCTGAAATAACTATACTACACTACAAAATTTCCTTCTCATTCTATTAGGAAATTATTTAGATCTGCCTTACAAGTAAATTAGGGTCTTCATAATGTACACTGGTTCTCACTATTCAAGCTACTTTTTTAAAAAATTTAATTCAGTTTACACTCTCAAGGTTCCATTTAACTCTTTCAATTAAAATCTGACTCAAACACATCGCTTAGTACCCTGTAACTTAGCAGCAAATAACACTTTTTAAATAAGGATACCTACCAGACAAGTCTGCATATGTGACTAGATATTTACAGTTCTTGTTATTAGCAGATGTGGTCCTCAACAGTTATGTTTTAAACATTGTGACTGGTCATTTACATTTCCTTTTACAGCACATTTGTTACTTTTACTAGTTATTTTTTAAACACTGTTTTGGCCGGCGTGCACACCTGCAAGGCCCCCGCCCCCAGAGGCAACTATAGCTTTGTCCACTGCCACTGGGTGGCATAACTTAACAATATACTTGCTGTATCTTGTCCCAAATAGATCTGCCTCCACACTGAATACTTGTAATGTAAGGCAAGTATCATTTACTTGGTGCATTTTGTCAGACAGATTTACCTTCCTTTGTATTACTTGCACACCAAGGCCATAAAGCAGTGTTTCTGCAACTAACTGCTTACACTCCTAATTTCCTGCTTCTACCTCTTTCTTGCTTACACTTACATTACAGCTCCAAGGCTTCCACTTCTTATGCTGATTCCTTTTCTTTGCAGTCTTCTGTGAGGGGGTGGGCAAGATGTCTACCTGCTTTTTCTGGTTATACCTTCCCCCATGCACATTAACTAGTCTATATTAGTGGGTCTCCTTGAGCAGTGCCATTTTGGAAGTTATCTTTTGGCCTGCTTGTGGTGAGGAAGCTTCCCCAGACCCTTTTCATTGTGCACACCTGCAAGTGTTTTAAGCTCTTCTCAAATGTTTGTGGTGCACCTGGTTTAACAGGCATGTTTATGTTTTCCAACTGAAGTATTTAGTTAACTTTATGTAGTCTATGGATCTGACGTAGTGATTGCTTTTACTACAGAAACTGTTTACTGTTACAAATGCTGTTATGCTCACAACAGTCTAAGGGACTAACTGAAGCTGTGAATGCTTTTACTACATAAACTGTTTGCTGTTAAATATGCTGTCATGTTTACAAGGAATTTGGCTGGAGACCTTTGTTATGTAATGCATACAACTACAGTTAACAAGTGCTACATTCTCCATACTTTAATTACCTCTGAGCTTACCTACCTAACCACTGATTGTTCTTCACAGTCTTGCCATCTTCCTTCTCCTTCGCTCCTTCTTTACTAACTTGATAGCAGAACTCACTAAAACATTCCCAAACAACAACACCTCCCCCCAAATCAAACCCTTTGCCCAAACTTCCACCCCAAACTCACCTCCCATATTCCACCTCAAACCCATCCCCACCTCATATATAAAAAAACTTCTCTCTAAGCTTAAGCCTTGCTCTAATGCCCCTGACAATATCCCCTCACTCTTCTTAAGACTTGCAGCAGACAGCATCGCCATCCCCATTAGCACACTCATCAACAGATCCATACAAGAATAGTACAGTTGTGTACACTTACCATAAATGTAGATGTTCGAGTGTATTCACTATTGCAGTCATTACATTTGGGTAATCTGCTTGCAAGTTGCCCTCAGTCGGCCTGATTAACAAAGTCTTGGGACCTGCGTCGATGGCTGTCCCTTCTTCCACGATGTCAGGGGTATAAAACATGCAGCCGATGCCATTACATTAGTTTATCTTGCCCCAGATGTCAGGTGCCCCCCAAATGGGGAGCAAATAAAATTAAAAACAAAGAAAATATACCTCCAACCCCAAAAGAAAATACACCAAAAGGGCTTTTAAGTACAGTGAAAGAAAGTAGAGGTATAGCCAAAGAAAAATAGGGGGCTGGAGGGAGGGTAACCAGGACTGCAACAGTGAATACATTCGAACATATACATTTATGGTAAGTGTAAACAACTGTACCATGTTCTTCATTTTTTACTGTTGCAGTCATTACATTTGGGTAGATTCCCAAAGCTATGGTTGGGTGGAGGGAATTATACAGCATTAGGACCAGCTACAAGGTCCTGCAGGACAGCAGTGGCAAAGCCAGCTCTGGATTTAGAGAAAAGTGGTAAATGGTAATGTTTGGTGAATGTATGAACTGAGCTCCAGGTAGCAGCTTCTAGAATGTCCCTGGTAGGAACACCTCTGAGAAAGGCTGTAGAAGTAGATGCAGCCCTGGTGGAATGGGATCCGATCTCCTGGGGGATAGTTTTTCCATGGTGCATATAGCAGAAACAAATACAATGACTTATCCATTTGGAAATGGTTTGCTTTGAAATAGCCTTTCCCTCTGCCCCTGCAGCAAATGTCACCAGCAGTTCAGATTTTCTTTGAGATTTTGTCCTGTTTAAGCAAAATCTAAGTAGTCTGCGTACATCCAATGAATGCAGAACCCTCTCCCCCTTGTTCTGTGGATTGGAATAGAAAGTTGGCAAATGTATGGTCTGATTAAGAGCCACACTGGATACCACCTTAGGCATGAAGGATGGATTGGTCCTGAGAGATACCCTGTCCGCATGAAAAATGATGAAAGGTTCCACTGCCATAAGAGCCTGTAATTCAGAAGTCCTTCTAGCTGAAGTGACTGCTAAAAGGAAAGTGGTTTTCCAGGAGAGAAATTTTAATTTTGCAGTAGCAGCTGGCTCGAAAGGAGGGAGAGTGAGCTTTTCCAATACAAAATTGAGGTCCCAGGTAGGGGTTGGAGCTCTCCTAGGTGGTCTTAAGTTTTTGGCCCCTCTGAGATACTGCTTTAGCACAGGATAAGAGTAGAGGGGAGGTTCTGTGCTGCAATGAGCTGAAATGGCGGAGGCATGGATTTTTTTAGAAGAAAACTACAGGCCCTTATGAAGCATCTCAGTAAGTATTGTAAAATCTGAGGAATGTTGGGCACTGCTGTGCTTATCCCTTGAGATTGATTCTAGGCACAGAATCTTTTCCATTTGTCAGCATAAGATTTTCTAGTACTAGGCCTTCTCGCCTCCAAAATGACATGCATCCCAGGTTTGCTGAGGGATGCTAAGGGTGAATTTAGGTGATTAGCAACGCTGCAAGACTCAGAGTTTGGAGCAGAGTGTGCAGAATTTGGTTGTTCTGCTGAGACAGTAAGTAAGGTGTCTGAGGCAGATGCCATGGTGGAAGGTGTGACATACTGCGTAGGAGTGGGTACCAGTGCTGGTGAGGCCAGTCTGGTGCAATCAAAATAATTTTTGGTTTGTCCTGTTTGACTTTTAGTAGAACTTTGGAGAGCAGAGGCAGAGGGGGAAAGGCATAGACTGATAGGTTTTTCTAGTTGAAGGATAGAGCATCCAATTTTCAGGATTTTTTGTGATGAATTATTGTGCAAAATTTGTCCAACTGATAGTTCTGTGGTGAGGCAAAAAGATCTATGTCTGGGCTCCCCCATTTGCGTGTCAACATGTTGAAAATCCGTGGTTCCAGTTTCCATTCGTGTGGGTCCATAAGATTTCTGCTTAGTTCGTCTGCCAGAGTATTCAGCTGTCCTGGCAGGAATTGAGTTTGTAGTTGCACTTGAAATGTCAAGGCTGTATTCCACAATGCCATGGCTAGTCTGCAAAAGGGGTAGGAGTGTGTACCCCCCTGCTTGTTTATGTACCACATAACCGTGGTGTTGTCTGTCTGTATCAGTAATTGTCCTGGATGAAGGTAGTCCTTGAAGGCTGTCAGTGCATTCTGTATAGCTAGCATTTATTTTTGATTGATATGAAGGTGCATTTGATTTGGGCTCCATTTTTCCTGAATGCACTTCCCTGCCAGATGTGCCCCCCAAGCATAGTCTGATGCGTCTGTAGTTACGGTTTTGGTGTCAGGGGATGGTGTGAATGGCAGTCCCTTGTTTTAGTGGCAGGCCTCTGCCCAACATAGAAACTCTAGTTGCAGGCAAGGTATGATAGGAATCATTGTTTCCAGGCTGTGACAATGTTGACTCCATAAACTCTTCAAGTACCACTGAAGTTTCCTCATATGCAGTCTTGCATATGGAATTACAAGAATGCAGGAGGCATGAACCCCAAGGCTTGCAGTATTTGCCTTGCAGAAAGCAGAGTTTTTGTGGCCACCTGTTTGAAGTAAGTCACCAAATGAATTTGCTTATCTGGCGTAAGGTAAGTCATCTGGGCAGTTGTATTCAAGCTTGCACCCAGGAATGTAATTTTTTGAGAGGATACCAGTTGTGATTTATTTTCATTTATAGTGTACCCAAGACAAGTTAGTACCCTTTTTACAAACGCCAGATGGTTTAGAAGAGTGTCCTTGTTTTCTGCCTGAATTAGACAATCGTCCAGGTATGGATATATTTGAATATTTCTTTGCCTGCAAAATGCAATTAATGGAGCCAGGCACTTTGTAAAGACCCTGGGTGCAGTAGATAAGCCAAAGAGCAGTGCAGAGAAAGTACAGTTTTGTACCTACCATAAATGTAGATGTTCGAGTGTATACACTGCTGCAGTCATTACACTTTGGTTATCCTGCCATCAGGCGGTTCCCCAGTTGGCCTGAGTTCCAAAGTCTTGGTCCGGCGTTGGTTGTTGCCGCCTACTCCCGGATGTCAGTGTGACAGGGGTATATAAGATGCAGCCAACGCCATTTTCTTCAGTTTTTCTTGCCCCAGATGTCAGGTGCCTCCAAATAGGTAGACAATTCCAATTGCTAATAAAACACACATAAGAAAAGCAAAAAACAACTTACAGCTACCAGCAAATACTTCCCATAGGTAGTAAGGGTAGAAGACATAGGTACGTACCAGCCAGTAAGAGGGGAAGGAGGGAGGGTAACCTGGACTGCAGCAGTGTATACACTCGAACATCTACATTTATGGTAGGTACAAAACTGTACTATGTTCATCGTGTTACACTGCTGCAGTCATTACACTTGGGTAGAATCCCAAAGCTGAGGTAGGGTGGCTGGTTCTATAAGGCATTAGGGGTGGCTATAAGGCCCTGCAGTACTCAGTGGCGAAGCCAGCTCTGGATTTAGAGTATAGAGGCAGATGGTAATGCTTGGTGAAGGTATGTACAGAACTCCGAGTTGCTGCTTCCAAAATATCTTTGGTAGGTACTCCCCTGAGGTAGGTAGTTGAAGTGGCTGTTGCCCTGGTGGAGTGAGATCTAATGCTGCTAGGTACAGGTTTTCCATGGTATGTGTAGCAGAAATGTATACAATGTCCTATCCATTTTGAAATAGTCTTTTTTGAAATGGCTTTTCCCTGTGCTCCTGCAGCATATGCTACCAATAATTGCTCTGATTTTCTGAAAGCTTTGGTTTTGTCCAAGTAGAAGCATAACTGCCTGTGAATGTTCAAAGAGTGCAGTAGTCTCTCTCCTTTATTCTGTGGTTTAGGATAAAAAGGTGGCAGGTGAAGAGTTTGGTTTAGAGCCACAATGGATACCACCTTTGGCATAAACGTAGGGTTAATTCTTAAAGACACCCTGTCCTGGTGGAAAATGAGGAAAGGTTCCACTGCCATTAGTGCCTGTAATTCTGAAACTCTTCATGCTGGTGTTATTGCCAGGAGCAGAGCAGTTTTCCAAGAGATATATTTTAATTCTGCTGTGTTAGCTGGCTCAAAAGGAGGTAAAGTTAGTTTTTTGAAAACAAAATTGAGGTCCCAAGTTGGAGTAGGTGCTCTATGGGGCGGTCTTATATTTTTAGTCCCTCTGAAGTACTGGTTTTAACAGAGGATTAGAGAAAATTGGTGGATCAGTGTTGTAATGAGCAGAGATGGCAGAGGCGTGGATCTTGATGGATGAGAAGGAGAGGCCTTTGTCCAGCATCTCAGTTAAGTATTGTAGTATCCGAGGGATGTTTGGGACAAGAGGGTCAAGGCTGTGAGCTTGGTTCCAGGCACAGAATCTCTTCCATTTACCCGAATAGGCTTTCCTGGTACTTGGCCTTCTGGCCTCCAGAATGATATCCATAACAGCTTTGGAGACAGGCATTGCTTGCTTGACTAAGGAATCTTCCATGCAGCTAGGTTTAAGGTCTTTAGCTGGCTGTGCAGTATTTGATTGTTGTGCTGAGTCAGCAGATGTGGGATTTGAGGCAAAATCCAGGGTGGTTCTTAAGATTGGGTACCAGTGCTGGCGTGGTCAGTCTGGTGCACTCAGGATCATCTTTGGCTCTTCTTGCCTGGCTTTTATGAGTACCTTTGGCAGGAGAGGTAGTGGTGGGAAAGCGTATACTTGTAGGTTCTCCCAGCTGAATGAGAGGGCATCCACTTTCCATGCTTGTGGATGGTAACTCCCTATGCAGAATTTTTGTAGCTGGCAGTTTATTGGGGGATGCAAATAGATCTATGTCCGGGCTCCACCATTTCTGTGTTATCATTCTGAATATTTGTGGATTTAATTCCCATTTGTGGGGATACATGATGTTTCTGCTTAAGTCGTCTGCCAGTGTGTTTTTCTCTCCTGGCAAGAATTGTGCTTGCAGATGAACTTGAAGGTTTATAGCTGTGTTCCACAAGGTCATGGCTTGTCTGCATAGGGGTTAGGAGTGAGTGCCCCCTTGCTTATGTACCACATAACTGTGGTGTTGTCTGTCTTTATCAGTAGATGTCCTGGATGCAGCAGGTCCTTGAAAGCTATAAGGGCATTTTGTACAGCTAGCATCTCTTTTTGATTGATGTGAAGATGCCTTTGTTCTGCGGGCCATGTGCCCTGAATACATTTGCCTGCCATGTGTGCCCCCAAGGCGTAATCCGATGCATCTGTTTTCAGTGTTTGCCTGGCTGTGGGTTGTGTAAAAGGCTGTCCCTTGTTGAGGTGACAAGCTTGAGCTCACCATTGAAGCTCCTGTTGAAGGCATGGGATCAGTGGTATAACTGTTTCCAAACTTTGACAGTGTTGAGACCATACATTCTTTAGGTACCATTGTAGATTCCTCATATGCAGTTTGGCATACGGAATTAGTAGTATGCAGGATGCCATGTAACCCAAGGCCTGCAGAATTTTTCTTGCAGAGAGTTGGGTCTTTGTTGCCATCAATTGAAAGTATTGAGTCAATTGTCTTTGCTTGTCTGGCGTGAGATAAGCCATCTGGGCCATTGTGTTCAAGCTGGCACCCAGGAATATAATCTCTTGTGAGGGCACTAGTTTTGATTTATTTTCGTTTACTGTGTACCCCAGGCAACTTAGTAACTTTTTTACAAATGCCAAATGCTTTAGAAGAATGTCCTTGCTCTTTGCTTGAATCAGGCAGTCGTCCAGGTACGGATACATCTGAATTCCTTTCTGTCTGCAAAATGCAATTACTGGTGCCAGACACTTTGTGAAGACCCTGGGCGCAGTAGATAAGCCAAAGGGCAGTGCAGAAAATTGGTAGTGTATTGAACCAGCTATGAATCTGAGGTATCTTCTGCAGTTTTGTCTAATAGGGACATGCAGGTATGCCTCTTTGAGGTCCAAAGTCACAAGCCAAGCTTTCTTGTCCAGCATGGGAAGAACATTTTGAATTTCAGAACATCCAGGTAAGTGTTCAGAGATGAAAGATCCAGAATGGGCCTCCAGGCTTTGTCCTTTCTGGTACCAGAAAAAGTCTCGAGTGAAATCCTTGTCCTTGCTCATGTGATGGTACCTTTTGAATAGCTCTCATATCCATGAGTGCTGTAATTTGTTCTTGAGCCTCTGCCCATTGATTTGGTGGCAGATTTGGCATTCCTTTTAACCTTGGCAGAGTGTGAAAGTGGAACCTGTAACCTTGAAATACAATGTTGAGAACCCATTTGTCTTTGGTGATCATTTGCCAATTGTGGTAGAAGAGTGCCAGTTTTCCTCCCAAGGGGGCTGCCAAGAGGGATTTGTTTGGCAGCTGTAGTGGGAAGTCATTGGAGCTGCTTTTTATATGGTTGGGGTCTGTCTTCCCCATCTTTCTGGCCTGATGCAACCCATTGTCGAGGTCTATAAGGACCTTGTGTTTGACCTCTACCTCTTGGACGTCTGTATCTTCCCTTTTGAGGTATGTCTGTAATTGGAAAGGACCAATTCTTAGTTGGCCAGTTTCTGCTAAATCTAGGAGGCTTAACCTGTAAGAAATCCTTCACCATTTGCATAGATTTTGCCTTATCCTCCATTTTCTTTAATACCTCTTCTGCCTTAACTCCAAATAACACATCCTACTGCAAAGGTGCATCCAATAATTTTGCTTTAACATGATCTGGTAACATATGTTCTTTTAACCAAGCATGTCTTCTAATGACAGAGCCTGTAACTGCTGCTCTGCAGGAGGCTTCTAGAGAATGAAAACCACATTGCAAAGTATGCTTTCCCACTTGTTCAGCTGCATGCAATAAATCCTGCATTTCTTTAAAATTAGGAGGATCTGATTCTGGAAGCATTTTCTGTTTTAACTGAGACAGTAAAAATTGCTGATATTTTAGCATGTGAAACTGGCAATTTAAGGCTCTCATTGCTAAAGCTGCAGACGTATATACTTTCTTTCCCCATCTGTCTAGTGCTCTGGAATCTCTGTCAGAGGGGACTGGATTCTTGGCTGATGAGGCCTTAACTCCTTTGGGCCCCTGAGAAATAGTTTCAGGGTCAGCTACAGGGCTTTTATACAGAAACTTACGCGAGACAGGGACTCTAGTATCTGTCAGGTTTAACAGGGGCTGGAGGTAAGGAATCAGGATTTAATCTGGATTCAGTATACACATCATCCACAATATCTAACACTGGCGGAATAGTAAGGGGTCTGTGTTGAGGTAATAAAAGGAAGTCTCAGCCTTTTCTTGGATTCTGAGTAATCCTGGCCTTCCCAGTGGAAATGCTCCCTCATGGTATGTAGGGTTTCTCCAAAGGAGTAGTCCTCAGGTGGTGAGGCTGATGGAATTGATTCCTGAGCATCAGAATCCTCATAAGGGGGTAAAGAGTATCCTAGGTCTGAGGATGAATCAGAAGAGATGGACACCTGGTCGGATGAGTCAGTCTGCATCCTGTCTAGGCCTTTTATCAGGAGGGGGAGGGGACCACCTGAACAGAGTGATTAGGTCTTCGGCCATTTTGAGCATTTGTTTCTTAGGCATGGAGGCCTATCCTGGAGAATGCTGTGTTTGTTTCTTTGTTTTTAAAGGAGGCTTAGACTTAGCTGAGGGTTTAATGCTTAACTGAGTAGGTCTGAAGACACCCTCTGAAACTATGGGTTGCTCAGCTACTCCGGATCCCTCTGAAAGGTTAGTCTCAGTAGGCTAAATAACTTGTGCATCCGAAGGCCTAGCCATCTCCACGTGGGAGTCAGAGGCGGCTTGTGGTTCTACAGAAACGGTCGTCAGGGGCTGTGAAGGCGCCTTGCTGAAAACCGGAGAACCGGCGACTGGCCTAGAAGAGGCTTTGTCGTCAGTTTTAGTCCTCGGATGCCTATCCTTGTCTCTGCGCTTTTTGTGTATTCCGGTCGTCAGAAGTTCAGATGGCATGGTATAATTGAATTTTCTACCAAAATAATGTCGGGCAAAATCAAACCGATGTTTAATAGTGCGCTTGTTAAACCTAGCACAAAACTGACAACCAGTGACGTCGTGGTCTGGGCCTAGGCATGGGATATAATAGGAATGGAAATCCTTGCTTCCCACTAGAAATACAGTTATTAACTTTTACTGACATCGGTCTGAGGCAAGAAAAACTTTCCCCAATGGGGCACTTAGCTTTGTAGAAGACTTTGGTTCTGGATTCGGAATGAAAATCTCAGGAGACGGCCGACCGGCAAAGTGTAATGACTGCAGCAGTGTAACACAATGAACATCTGGTAATGCAAGTAGCCTGCTTTGAAGCGGAGGTATCTTCTGCAAGATTCCCTGATTGGGATATGCAGGTAAGCCTCTTTTAAATCTAGAGTTGCCAACCATGCACCTTTGCATAGGAAGAAACTGGTGAAGAGTCAGCATCTTGAATTTTGGAATGTCCAGAAAGGTGTTTAGAGTAGATAAGTCCAGGACTGGACGCCATGATTTGTCTTTTCTGGGTACCAGGAAAAGTCTTGAATAAAAACCTTGTCCCTTTTCCTCTTCTGGTACTGGTTGAATAGCCCCCATGCTCATGAGGGAAAGTACTTGTTTCTGGGCCTCTGCCCACTGATTTGGGGGCAGGTCTAGCCATCCGTTTGGAATTGGCAACGTGTGGAAATGAAATCTGTATCCCTGGGATTCTATATTTAGAACCCATTTGTCCTGGGTTACAAGTTGTCAGTTTCTTGCATGAAGAGCCAGTTTTCCCCCCAAAGGGGTGGCTAAAGGGTAAGTGCTTGGTAAGTGTAAAGGGAAGTCATTGAGACTGCTTACCATAGGGGGTGTCTTGTAGTTTCCAGATTTGGAGGAGGCACCCCATTGTTGTGTCCTGAAAGCCCCTTATGACAAACCTGGAGCCTTTGGAATGTCTGGGTTTGGCTTGAGTGGCTTTCGAAGGAACTGGAA
This sequence comes from Protopterus annectens, assembly GCF_019279795.1. Taxonomy (NCBI): domain Eukaryota; kingdom Metazoa; phylum Chordata; order Ceratodontiformes; family Protopteridae; genus Protopterus; species Protopterus annectens. The sequence continues at coordinate 604,066,314 of NC_056746.1, read as the reverse complement.
AGGACCAGTTCTTAGTAGGCCAGTGCCTACTAAATCTTGGAGGTTGCACTTGTAAGAAATTGTTTATAGTTTGCATAGATTTTGCTTTATCTTCCATCTTTTTTAAAACGTCTTCAGTCTTATTACCAAAGAGATGGTCCTGTTGTAAAGGAGTATCCAACAATTTTGCTTTAACATGATCAGGCAGATTTTGCTCTTTGAGCCAAGCATGCCCTCTTAGCACAGACCCAGTTACAGCAGCCCTGCAAGATGCCTCCAAAGAATCAAATCCACATTGCAAAGTATGCTTTCCAACTTGTTCAGCTGAATGCAATAAATCCTGTAAATCTTTGTTTTCCACACAGTCAGAAATTAACAATTTTCTGTCTAAGCAGTCCCATGTTATGCTGTTGATATTTTAGCATATGAAATTGACAGTTTAAAGCCCTGATTGCCAAGGTTGCAGAAGTGTAAATCTTCTTACCCCATCTATCCAGCGCCCTGGAATCTCTATCAGAAGGGGTAGGATTTTTAGCTGTAGAAGCCTTAATGCCCTTGGGACCCTGAGATATGGTTTCAGGATCTGCAACAGGATTTTTGAAAATGAATTTGTGGGAGTCAGGAACCCTGTAGTATCTACTGGCTTAGAAGGAGCTGGAGGCAGGGAATCAGGATCCATACTACATTCTGATAAAACATCATCAACAATGTCTAGAACAGGAGGAATAGCCAAAGGCCTATGCTGAGGAAGAAGGAGGAAATCCCTAAGTCTCTTTTTAGATTCAGAGAAATCCTGACTTTCCCAGTGGAAATGTTCCCTTAAGGTATGTAAAGTTTTCCCAAAAGAAAAATCCTCAGGGAGAGAAGCAGAAGGAATGGAATCTCCTGCATCAGAGTCCTCATAAGTAGGTATAGACAATTCCTGTTCATTAGAAGAGTCAGAAGAAATAGAATCCTGTTAAGAAGATTCATAATCAATGTCTTGCCTAGGCCTCTTAGAAGGGGGGGGGGGTTTGGCTACCCCTGATCACAGTAATTAAATCTTCAGCCATTTTGATCATTTATTTTTTAGGCATAGGGGCCTGCACATGTGGCCCAGGCCTAAATTTTGAAGATGGCATCAGTTTAATATACACATCTGTAGGCCTAAAAACACCCTCAGAAGCTGGTGCCTGCACAGCGGCTCCGGACCCATCCAAGGTAGAGACATCCGCGGGTTCCATAACTGAAGCATCTCGCGGCATACCGGACTCCGAATGGGTCTCAGTAGAGGCCTGCGAATCAGAAGTAGCGGGTATCGGGGGCTGCAAAAGCACCTCACTGAGTACCGGTGAACTGGCGACTGGCTCAGGAGAAGCATCATCGGCAGTTTTGGACCTCAACGGCCTGTCTCTTTTTCTTTGCGTTTTTTTAGGTATTCCGGTATCTGGATTGCTAACCAATGACATTTCTAGATAATTAAAGCGTGAGCCAAAATATTTAGAAACAAAAATGTACCAACGTTTGATAGTGAGTTGATTAAATAAAGCACAAAACCGACAGCAAGGTACGTTATGGTCAGGGCCTAGGCAAGGAATGCAGTACAAATGAAAATCCTTATGAGGTATTTTGCTTCCCACAAGTAAGGCAATTATTAACTTTTACTGACATCAGTAAGGAGCAAGAAAAAGTTTCCCCAATGGGGTACTTAGCTTTTTAGTTGAAGACTTTGGATCTAAAACTGCTTTGGATCTAAAACTCAAAAATGAAAATTTCAGGAGACGGCCGACTGGCACTTACGAACTGCTTCTGCTTTGGGCACCGCGCAGCAAGAAAGACTAATGTAGTGGCGTCAGCTGCATGTTTTATACCCCGACAACCTGCCGTCATGGAAGAAGGGACAGCAACCGATGCAGGACCCAAGACTTTGTTAATCAGGCCAACTGAGGGCAACCAGCCAGCAGATTACCCAAATGTAATGACTGCAACAGTGAAACACGAAGAACATCATATGTCCCGAAATTGTGGTGTGCAGCCTTTATATTCCTCCATAAAAGAGGCAAAAATAATAACATCTCCAACTTCCAACCCATAGCGATTCTCTCCCCCATTTCAAAAATTCTTGAGAAATGCATTCACCTCCAGCTCATGCCATTCATTACACATAACCAACTCCTCACCCCAACACAACATGGGTTCCGTCCTAGACATAGCACAATAACAGCTCTTCTCTCTTTTCTAAACATCTTAAACTATGCCCGTGACTCCGGAGAACTTGTATCCACAGTCCTCCTTGACCTCTCCAAGGCTTTCGACACAGTCTCTCATACCCACCTTCTTCACCACCTTTCCAATCTTAACCTCTCACAAAACACCATTACCTGGTTCAGCAGCTACCTATCAGACAGATCTCGGGCAGTAAAATGGAAGACTGGCACCTCAGCCTTCCTTCCCACCCTAACCGGGGTACCCCAGGGATCCATTCTTGGCCCTATGCTCTTCAACATCTTCATTAATGATTTCCATGCAGCCATTTCTAACACTAAGATAGTACAATATGCAGATGACTTAACTTTAGTTTGCTCTGCATCAAACCTCCCTGAGCTCCAAACAAAAACTCAAACTGCCTTCTCAACTACTGAGAACTGGATGCTCCAAAATCACCTCTCTTTGAATGCCAACAAATCAAAGATCCTTCTATTCTCTCCCACAAAATCTATCCGCCTAGACAAAACCTCTCAAGATTACAAGTCTTGCCAACTCCACTACAGAAGTTGTTCCTTATGCTAAACTTCTTGGAGTTACTATTGACGAACACCTAAAATTCAATACCCATATTCAGCTAAATATACAGAAAACCCATCAGAAACTTGACATGCTGTACAGCAACTCCCACTTCCTCTCCCCCTCAACAAGACAGACCCTTGCCATTACCTTCTTACTACCTTCACTAATGTATGGTGCTCCCCTACTAACCAATCTATCTTACTCCATATCTTCTAAACTAGAATACTGTTACAATAAAATCTCAAAGTTCGCCACCACTTCCAAATACTCCACTCACCACTGTAAACCTCTCCACCAGCTGCAATGGCTAGAACTCCCAAACTACCTTGACTACCTCCAACTCATCACCACTCACAAGCTTATTTTCAAAGCAACTATATGCCCAGCACTAACAAACATCTTAACATTATACACCCCAAACAGAACTATAAGATCTATCCACCAAATCTAATCTCCGTTTATAAACCAAACCGTCCAGCTGGTCAGCTTCTCCTATTCTTTTCAGTCGCCAAATAATGGAATTCTCTCCCTCCATCTCTAAGAATTTCTGAGAGCTCTGAACACTTCAAAACCCAAATGCATTCTTACCTCTCCCAAAAATGGAAATGCAATTGCACTCCACCTACCAAACCTGCTTAATACATAAATACTTTACAACACAAAGTTTGTTCTTCCTTACACACTACTGATTAACCCTATGTACTCTGCCTTCATGCTAATGCTACCTCTAAACCACTCTGAGGATTTAAACCTCTGTATTAATTTAACTCACGCTAATATTCATGCATAAAGAACTCATCCATGCTAATGTTACTTCTATATCATTCTCAACCACAAAACATGTAAATATGCTTTACATCCTTCTCCAAGCTGATGTTTAACTTTTGTTTAGTTTTTGCTATTTTGTATGTAAAATTAGTTTAGTTTGTTTCTGTTTCCACTATGTATTGTAGTTCATATTATGGACCGTGTATTATGTATTAGAGGAGCTTTTCTCCCCGGGCCTTCACTGAAAATGGGCTCTTTGAGCCCAGTGGACCTCCCCGGTCATCAAACTGGAAATAAATAAAATAAATAAATTTCAGTATCATAAATGCTTACCTGAAGGGCAAGCCATGACCTCAACATAATGATATGGGGATTTTCCACGTTTCATCTTCTGCATTAGGTTCTGAATGTTTCTAAAACCATATGCCTTGGCAAACCGAAGCAAAACAGCACCATCCTTTTCTAGCACTACTTCCTGAAAATCCTTGTTCCTAGAGGAAAACAAACACCATAAAGTTAACCATAATTGCAGCAATTATCACAAAGATGTTTTTTTCTTTCTTTAAAGTAAAACTGTAATCCTCAAAATAAGTAGTGTTTCAGTTTGCAGGAATACATTTACGTGGTTTAAAAGTTAGTGAGGTTTGTCAAGTATTACAAACAATTTTTATTGCTTACTGCTGACAATGAGAAAAAAATTTATTTTCTTGCCATAAAGTTCCATCTATGTTGTTGATCTTCATTCATTCATTACTGATGGGTGTCGTTTCCATCCTCAGAACCGAGTCGGCCATTATAACAAGCTTGCGCCAGCCAAAAAACTCTTGAGTTAAGTCTTACCCATAGTGCCCCTCTCTATATTACCTCAGATCGAGTTTGCCCATAAGGAAGAAAGAAAGCAGAGGCTTTATCTGAGCAACTTCCAATCATAGGCTAGGACCATATCCAAACCTCCAGGAGTCTTTCAACAAAGATGGAACGTTATGGTAAGAACATAACTTCTTTATCTGATGTGAATCTTCATTCATTCCTTACTGATGGGACAGAGTGCCTAGCTACTTTGTTTCCTGGGAGACCCTATGGAAGTATATTCCTGAGTACCACTAACACAAAGGAAGTTCTCCTACCATATCCAATTTGTAATGAGTGAAAGGTATGAGGGGCAGACCATGTTGCTGCCGCACAAATGTCATCCATAGAAGCTCTTGTATGGAAAGCAACAGACGTTGCAACTGATCTTGCGGAATGTGCTTTGACTTTAGATGGTAATGAGGCTTTGGTTCCATTGACAACTGAAGCAAATACAGTCCTTCAAGCATTTAGACAAAGTAACTTTGGAAACATTTCTCCCCAATCTTGGTCAAAAGAATGACATGAATAACTGGTCCGATTTTCATAATGACTTAGTTCTGTCAAGATAAAAATGCAATTGTCTATGCACACCAAGCAAATGTAGTGAATATTCTCCTTTGTTAGAAAAATTTGGAAAGACTGGTAGATTTATGGCTTGATTAATGGTCAAGTCCGAAATAACTTTGGGCAAAAAGGAGGGGTTATAGTCCGAAGTGATATTCTGTCCTTATGGAACACTATGTAAGGACGTTTTATGCACAAAGTTTGCAACTCAGAAATTCATCTTGCTGAGATAATGGCCACGAAGAACAAAGTCTTCCAGGATAAGAATTTCAGATCACAACTGGCAGCATCTTCAAAGGGAGGACGAGTCAAGGATTGTAGAACTAAAGTTAAATTCCAGGGCTCCATCGGTGGTTTGAAGGGGTGCCTGTGTGTAGCTCCTTTCAAAAATGTTTTACAGAGGCAGTGTGAAATCAAGGAAGAGTCCTCAAAACCATTATACTCGAACAGCTGAAGCTGCAGCTCCTGAGTAAAGGTGGTTAGATAACTAATCTAGCACCGTAGAATGTGGGGCCGAAAAGGGGTTTACTCCATTTTTACGAGTCCAAATTATGAAATTTTTCCACTTGCTTCGATAAAGTTTCCTAGTGGATGATTTATGGGAAGCCAGAAGAATGTGGAGGACAGGGGAGAACAGGTTGTTTTGTTCTGCATGGTAATTACTGGAAGTGAAGGAGCCAAGCTGTCAGCTTGAGGCTCGATCTGTTCGGATGAATGAACCCCTGTGGGTGCGACAGCAATTCGGGAGTTCGATCCAAAATCCATGATTGATGTACTAGGTGAGGCTAAAGAAAGGGAAACCAAACTTGTCAGGGCCAGCAGGGTGCAATGAGAATTACTCTACTTTTCAACCAAAAAGCCCAACTCTCCATCTGGGGGAATTAGGGCAAAGTAGCTGCTGCATTTGTGATTTGCGGGGGATGCAAACAGATCACAGCAAGGTTGGCCCTAGTGACTGACTATTTCTGTCGCTATGACAGGATTGAAGGACCACTCGTGAGATAGGAGAACGCACCTGCTCAATTTGTCTGCAATTATGCTGGAATCCCCGGGAATGTGGGTTGCTATCAGTTGGAAGCCATCACACATTGCCAAATTCTCATGGCCTCTTTACACAATGGATAGGACTTAGTTCCCCCTTGTTTGCTGATGTACCAGACTACTGACATGTTGTTAGACTGGATGGCAATTGTTCCTGAAGGGAGAACAGACTGAAATGCTTGCAACACTAGAAGCACTGCCCTCAGTTCTAAAACACTGATATGCAGGTTGGCCTCCAAGGGTGACCAAGTAGCTTGGACTGTCCTTCCCTGGAAATGCCCACCCAATCAGGGAGGCATCCGTGGTCACTATGGCTCTGGGCTGGGAGGGGGGGCAACTCCACAGGTGGTCCTCTGGCTTCATCCACCAAATTAAATCTTGTTTGCACCAATATGTTATCCTGATTTGAAAGGACATAGGTTAAGTCAAAGTGGACCATTGCTTTAGTAAAAACCACTGTAGTTGTCTCATATGTAGTCTTGTTAGTGGAACTATTGTTATCGATGCTGCCACTGACCCTAATAGTTGGAGGACTGCCTGGGCCGGAGCTTTGTCCTAACAGAGTATCACCCAGAGCTGAGATTTGAGCCTTTCCAGCCTGTGGCTTGGGAGGGAGACTAGGCAAGATTGAGTGTCAAAATTTGCTCCAATGAACTCCAATCTTTGAGAAGGAGTCAAGTTGCATTTGTCTTTGTTTACTGTTATCCCCAAGTGTTTCAGCAGTTGTAAAGAGTGGCTGAAACCAGTAGATGCTTGGTTGGGACAGTGAGGTGCCAATCATCTAAATATGCAAACACCTGGAATCATTGCAGTCTCAAGTTATCTGTTACCATTGCCATGCATTTGGTGAACACTCTGGGGGCAGTAGAGAGATAAAAGGGCGGCACTCGGAATTGGTAGTGATTGGCTCCCAGCCAGAAGCGGAGGAATCTTCTAGAGGATTTGTCCATTTTTATATGGTAATACGTCCTGAATATCTACTGACCACATCCAATCGTCTTTCTCCAGAAAAGGAAGTATAGACTGAACCATGACCATCTGGAATTTCATTTGTTTGATAAATTTGTTTAGGATGCTGAGGTCCAGAATTGGCCTCCAGTCATCTGTCTTTTTTGGAAATAAAAAGAACCTCCAGTAGAATCTGGATCCTATCTGTCTGGTGGGACTGTTTGGATTGGATGGCCCTTTTTTGAAGCAGCTTTCAGATTTCTTGAACTGCTACTTCCCTTTGACTGGCTGGATCGTAGGGAATATGCATTGTGGACCTCTGGTAATTTTCGTCTGCACCCAAAGATCTGTGGTTATTGTTTTCTACACAAGGTGGTGCAGAGACAATTGTCCCCCCGACTGCTTCCAGAGGTAACCAATCTGGCTGTTCTTCAGGAGCGCTGATGGGGTTTGTCCAGAGAAGGAATCCCTGGATACCAGATTATGCGGACCGCCTCTGAAGGGGCATCTTCTGGTTGTGATTCTCCCCTCCCCTCTCCTCCGGGGGGGAACTCACCATGTGAGTCATGGAAAGGATTTCATTTACATTTTTCCACTCCTCTGATTCCTAGAATGGGATCATTGAGGGTGGGGGGTTGAAAAATGTACACTTACCGCAGAAAAGGTCTTTCCGTCCTTTTCACACTTGGCTAAAGGGTATTTTACCTTAGGGCCAAAAAAAGAAGAGGCCTCTACGGGGGCATTCAGGAAGGAAGACTTAAAGGGATCCCCAAAATCGCATAAGCGCATCCAGGTATGACGTCTCATGACAACACCTGCACCCGCTGCTCTAGCAGCCCCTTAGTTAGAGAGAGATTCAAGGGTGACAAGCTGTGAGGCAACTTTATTATGTACCCCATCAGAAACTGCTCCTGAAAGAGTGATACCTGCCTGAATGAGCAGGTCATCTAAATAAGGAAAAATCTGAATACCTCTCATCCTGCAAAAAGCAATGTCAGGAGCGAGGCATTTGGTGAATACCCTTGGGGAAGTAGAGAGGCTGAAAGGCAAAGCAGAGAACTGAAAATGCAATGAAGAAACAGAGAAATGAAAAACGTCTTGAAAAGAGTATGGATGAGGATGTGAAGGTAGGCATTGTTGAGATCCAGAGACACTAGAAATGCCTGAGGAAGAAGAAGAGGGAACAAGGTTTGAAGGGACAACATCCAAAACGAAGGTCCTTTAGAAAGGTGTTGAGCTGAGAAAAATCCAGGATTTGCCTGCAGGTGCCTTCCTTCCTGGGGACCAAAAACATCCTGGAGTAAAAACCCTTCCCTTCCTGGGCAAGGGGGACAGCTTGAATGTTGCTCCAGTCCAGAAGAGCCTGAAGCCTCTCTGGAAAGAAAGGAAGCTGTTCCCAATGAGCTTGTGGGATGCCCAGAAAAGGAGGAAGAAATTTCTACACCATGAAATTCCCCTGGCAGATGAACAAAACCCAAAAGTCTTCAGTGACCCCTAACCAATTTGGAAGGGACAGGAAAAGACAAAAGGACAAGGGAACCTGGCAAAGGGAAGAAGGAAGCAGAGTGTCAAATGAAACCCGATTTGTCTTGAAAAAGAGGCTTCTGAGAAACAGGAGGTTGAGTAGACTTAGCTTGAGGTACACACCTAGAACCTTTTTTACCTCTGGGTAGAGGGAGAGACTGTCTGCAAACACAAGCAGATTTGGAAGGATAGTTCCTCTGAAACTTGGGGACAGGAAAAACAAATGTTTTATTTCCTGCAAGGCCTTGTCCTTATCAGGAGGGACAAAGTTCAGCACCAGCAGAGCCAAAAAGGATGTTAGCATTATAAGTGCACTTAATGGAGTGGCGATCCACTTGACAGATAAAACTCAACAAAGAAAGTGCCAAAACCATCCCTTCAGAATCAGGAAGGTCACAAATTACCTGAGAAACTTAAGAAAGAACGGCTAAAACATACCTAGTCATACGAGTCTGGTAACTGATGGCTCTAAAAGCCAGGGTTGGCAGCAGTATAAACCTCTCTACCCAGATACTCCATGGCCCTACTTGTCCTGGTCTGAAAAACGCATCTTAGTAGAAAGCAAAAGCTTAGACAGTTTGTCAGAAGAAACAGACACCACAAAAGGATGAGAAGGACATTTATACAGAAATTTACAATGAGAAGGCACTTGTGAAATTTGTCAAGTTTCTTGGGTGCTGGAGGCTAAGAATCGGGAGCAACAGAAGCTACTGAAAAGGTATCTAAGAAGGCAGCCAGAACTGGAGGTACAGCTAAGAGTTTGGGAGACTCATCTAGATTAACTCATAATACCTCTTCTGAATATCAGAAGCCTGAGAATAATCCCACTAGAAAAAAAATAGTGTCCCCAGTGGAGAGCTCTTGTAAAGGAGAATCCTCTTCCTCAGACCCACAGTCCAAAGGAGAAGGGACCTGACAAGAGTATGCCAAGGACTCTTATCCAGAAATCCAGGTCCTCTTGCTCCCCGGGTCTCAAGAGGAGTTGAGGACCAGGAAGGGGTAGGCACAGAGACTCTCTGAGGAGGCTTTACAGCCATTAAAACACTGATCAACCCCAAAATACAATCCTGCCATCCACACTGGGGGATCTTTAGCAGCAAAGGAAATATGCCTGTTTTTCTGTTTTTTTCTTCTGTCAGACACCTACATAAAAACCCTAGGAGGGTGAGACCTTTGCTGACACACTGCCAGCGTAGTAAGAATCTCCTCCCGAACTAGAATATGCAGAATCCTTCTCAGTCCTGCAGATATAATCAGCCAAGGTTCCCTCTCAACATCTGGAGTAGGTGTGTGAAGTCAGATGTATGCCAGCCTCCACTGGGGTTATGTCAAAGGAGTCCAAAGCAACAACCAGATGTCTGGGCTTTCACCAGCCTCGAGAGAGATGTCCATGGGGAGCAGGACAGCAGCTGAATCAGACCAGAGTTTTTCAGCCTTGGTCGATGACTGACCTTTGAGATGGGAAGACTCTGCTATAGCACTGTGCACCAGCAACTTTTAGACAGTTTTCTAGGTAAACAGACAAGGAGGACAGACAACTACATAGGGTCTTAAGGACAAATGCTTGGCAAATACAACACTGTGTATGATCATGAGAAGCACCCAAACTGAAGACACACTGTGACTATCGTTATGGGGAATCTGCCTCCCACACTGACATTTTCCCTTTCTGGATGACAAAAAAAAATAAAAGAGAAGACGAGAAAGAAGCCCAATGGGGCACTTATCTGAAAGCAGCTTGGTAACCTGCACAGACGAAGAGCAGTCAGACCAATGTACAGTGGTGATATTTGGACTGGAGGCAAAGAAGTTCTGAGGTGTGCATATCTGGCCAGACATTGAGCTACTCTTGGCAGGAGATCCCTTACATAAGGGATACTGCAACAGTGATATGGAAGGATGTCGATATATATGAAAGTAAATAATGCAAAAAGCATTTAAATGGAACACAAAACACAAATGCACAGAACACAACAAAATGCATACAAATTCACAAAATTTTAAGTTGGAAGCAGCCTTTTCATACTCCCTCTACTGGACCTAACACCCCACAATGTCCCTAACTGTAATCTAGCCCCAAAGATAACCAACATCTAACAGTTAGCCACTACCCAATCACACTCTGAATCAAAGCTCCCACTCTGTGTAAGTAGTAATGAAAATGCATTCAACTGAATGACAATTTATTCATGCAGCATTCACACCAATCAAATTCAACCAACAGGAGTCAACCAGCCATTCAAGGACAAGTCATTTATTACCCCGAGAAAAGCTAATGAAAGTACAGTTGTGTACCTTACCATAAATGTAGATGTTCAAATGTATTCACTGTAGCAGTCATCACATTTGGGTTATCTGCCTGCAGGTAGCCCTCAGCCGGCCTGAATATCAGAGTCTTGGATTCCTGCGTCGGATGCTGTCTTCTTCCATGACATCAGGTTGTCAGGGGTAAAAACATGCAGCGAACACCATTACATCAGTTTTTCTTGCCTCAGATGTCAGGTGCCCCCACAAAGGGAAGCAATTATATGTTATGGTACACCTCCATCAAAAAGCAAATACACTAGAAATGTTAAATACACCAAACAAGAAGGAAAGGTAAAGCCAAGGGAAGTCAGGGGGCTGGAGGGAGGGTAACCAGGACTGCAACAGTGAATACACTCGAACATCTACATTTATGGTAAGTGTACACAACTGTACCATGATGTCCTTCAAGGATGCATCTGCAGTCATAACATATGGGTTGTCCTGCCTCAGGCAGCCCTTCGGTCGGCCGGATTCCAAAGTCTGGGTCTGGCCTCGGCTGATGTCGCACTTTCCCCGACGTCAGAGCTTCTGGGGTATAAAAGCATCAGCCGACGCCATTTTCCTCAGTCTTTCTTGCCTGCGGTGCCGAAGCAGAAGCTGTTCGGTCAGATCCAGTGAATTCAGCTACCGAAGACTTCGAAAAAAGCTAAGTACCCCGTTGGGGACTCTTTCTTGCCTCAGCCGATGTCAGACAAAGTAAATAATTGTTTAACTTGTGGGAAACAAATACCTCATTAGGATTTCCATTCCTACTGCCTTCCTTGCTTAGGCCCAGACCACGACGTATCGGCCTGTTTAGCCTGTGCTTCCTTCAACCGAACTCTTAGGCGTCGGGAGGAGTTCAGAGGAATTTTTGGTGCCTCTTTTGCTTATAAAATGCCAGAGACTCCGACTACGCATATGGTGAAAAAACGGAAGGAAAAGGACTGACACTCGCGGCCCGCAGTTTCGGCTGAAACCACGGCTAGGCCTACCATGAGTGTCTCGGTTTCGGCCGAAACTAAGTCCTCGGAGATTCCTTCTTCCGAACCCATACATCCGACCACCGAGGCCCGGGAGGCCCTGGCTGAGTCGGCTACCGAACTTCCTACCGAAACCAGTGTTCAGGAAATGTCCGACACCATACCTTTGGACATTTATACTCCTGCACGTGGGGCAGCTAGGCCCCCTGCTTCCATGTCCATTAAGGCCTTTTCTAGGGCTAAAGCTGCCAAACTATCTAAAGCTTTGCCTACCAAAACTACCTCCCAGAGGCCTTCCTCTAGTTCACAGATCCTCAGCCTTGCAGAGGACCTTATTTCCTTAATTAGGGGTTCACAACCTCACCCAGACAGGGCCTCTCACCCTCCTCCGGACAAAAGGCCCAGGACTGACCCCTCTGACCCACACTCTTCAGATGATTCCACGGATGGGTCTGAGTTGTCAGACCACCAGGAGGAGGCTTATTCACCTTATGAGGATTCAGATGCTGAGGAATCTATCCTTGCCTCCCCTCCTGAAGAGTTTTCCTTGGTGAGACTCTACACTCCATGAGAGAGCATTTTCAATGGCAAGGTCAGGATTTCTCTGATTCTAGAAAAAGATAAAGGACCTTTTTGCATTTGCCTCAACATAGGCCCTTAGCTATACCTCCTGTTCTGAATGTAATTGATGATGTGTACAATGACGTCAGTACAGCCCCTGATACTCTTCCTCCGGCCCCTGCCAAACCTGACAGATACTACAGGGTCCCGGATTCTCATTTCCATCTGTATAAAGCCCATTCTGCAGACCCAGAAACTATTTCTCAGGGCCCTAAAGGGGTTGCGGCCGCCACTGCCAAAAATCCTCTACCCTCTGAAAGAGAGTCTAGAGCTTTAGAGAGATGGGGGAAGAAGGTATATACTTTTGCAACTCTTTCTGTCAGGGCATTAAATTGTCAATTTCATATGATACAGTACCAAGAGTATTTGTTAGATGAACTGAATAAGAAACTTTCTTCTCCTGAACCCCTAGACCGTAAATCCCTTCAGGATTTGGTACACAACTTCATAACAGGTTAGTAATCATTTCTTAAAATGTGGCTATGATGCACTGGAGGCTTCATTTAGATCAGCTATGACTGGGGCAGTTATTCGTAAGCATGCCTGGCTGAAGGAACAATCTTTGCCAGACCAAGTTAAAGCTAAACTCCTGGATGCTCCAATGGAGAAACAAAATTTATTTGGCTCCTCTGCTCAGAAGATCTTAAAAAAGGTTGAAGAAAAGGCAAAATCTGTGCAAACAGTTAAAGATTTCATGCAAGTACAACCACCGAGATTCAGCAGAAACTGGCCTACTAAGAATTGGTCCTTTCCAGACTCGGACAGAGCCCAGAGAGGCAGGAACAGGCGCCCTAGAGGCAGAGGTCAATCGAAGGGCTCCTACAGAGGCCGTCAGTGGCAGCCTGCCAACCAGAGGAGTAGTGCAACAACAACAACTACTACACCAGGACAGGCTCAATGACTTAACTCTGATTCCGCCTACCACGGATCAACTGGAAGCACCCTTGGGTGGAAAGCTAGCTTTATTCTCAAAAAACTGGCATTATATTACAAAGGATACATGGACACTGCAAATAATAGACAAAGGATACAGGTTCCACTTCCACACTTTGCCAAAAAGAAACGGAATGCCAAACCTTCCACCAAATCAGAGGGAAGAGGCTTTAAGACAGATCAACAATTTGCTTCAGATGAAAGCTATAGAAAAGGTACCATGTTCAGAACAAGGCCAAGGATTTTACTCCAGACTATTCCTTGTACCAAGAAAAGAAAATCAATGGAGGCCTATTCTCGACCTGCCCGCACTGAACACTTATCTCATTGTGCCAAAATTCAAGATGCTGACCCTACAGCAACTTCTTCCCATGTTGGGCAAGGAGTCTTGGCTGGTGACTCTAGATCTCAAGGAGGCATACCTGCACGTCCCTATTCGACCAAGTTGCAGAAGACACCTCAGATTTCTTGCAGGATCAGTGCATTATCAATTCTCAGCATTGCCCTTTGGCTTATCTACTAGAGTATTCACGAAATGCCTGGCATCAGTAATTGCACATTGCAGACTACAGGGAATTCAAATTTACCCATACCTGGACGACTGCCTAATACAAGCGGACAACAAGGGAAATTTGATAAAGGACTTGGCCTATGCCATACACCTGCTACAGGCCTTGGGATACACAGTCAACATCCAAAAGTCAAGACTAGTACCATCCCAAACGCTAACCTTTTTGGGTGCAGATCTGGACACAACCACCCAAATGGCATTTCTCACAGAAGAAAAACAACTTCCAGATTACTTCATGATTCTGACAAGACAAACTCAGCTTACTGCAAGGAAAATCCTGCAGGCCCTGGGTTACATGGCATCCTGCATAATTCTGATACCGCATGCCAGGCTGCATATGAGGAAATTACAATGGTACCTAAGGAGTGTATGGTCTCAACACAGTCACAGTTTAGAAACCTTGATACCAATCATTTCATGCCTTCAAAAGGAATTTCTGTGGTGGGCTCAGGCCTGCCAGTCCAACAGAGGGTTGCCTTTCAACAAACCAAAAACAAGGCAGACCATCACCACGGATGCCTCAGACCGAGGATGGGGAGCACACATGGAGGGCAAATGTATCCAAGGCCTATGACCTCAAGGACAGCTAAGCATGCACATAAACCAAAAGGAAATGCTGGCAGTGATGCATGCAATCGAGGCCTTCAAACCCTTCCTCCAACAAGGCCACCTGTTAATAAGGACAGACAACACCACGGTCATGTGGTACATAAACAAGCAGGGAGGCACACACTCTTACCCTCTATGCCGGATGGCTATGAATCTATGGGAACTATGCCTGAATCTCAATATCCAATTACAGTCCCAATTCGTGCCAGGGAAAGAGAATACACTGGCGGACAGCTTAAGCAGAACTACCATGGATGCACACGAATGGATGCTGCACCCAGACATCTTCCAACTCATAGCAAAGACATGGGGAATGCGGAGATAGATCTGTTCGCCTCCCACTCAACCATCAACTGAAGACATTCTGCTCAAGGACATACCACCCACAAGCTTGGAGGGTGGACTCTCTCTCTTTCAGCTGGAAAGCCCTAAAAGTATATGCCTTCCCACCTCTCCCATTGATGTACAAGGTTCTACTGAAGATCAGGGAGGAACAGCCAAGAGTGATACTAATAGCTCCAGACTGGCCAAGGCAACACTGGTATCCATTATTGAGAAGCATGTCTCAGGCAAAATCATGGCCTCTCCCCATATGGCCTCTTCTTCTCTCGGAGAACAATTTCAAGACCCTGCATCCCAACTTGAAAACATTGCAGCTGACTGCCTGGAAAATTCCTTAAATCCCAATCAAACTGTTTTATCTCAGAGGGTGAAGGACATTATCTTGGAGGCTACTTAGGCCTTCCACAAGGAAGACATACTCAGCTAAATGGAAGAGATTTCTCATTTGGAGCACATCAAAAGCCTCAGATGTCACAGTGGCAAACATAACACATATCCTAGAATACTTAGCAGAATTGTTCCACAATGGCCTGTCCTATTCTTCCATTAATATTCATGCTTCAGCAATTTCAGCAGAATACAATGGGGATCCACCTATCTTCTCGCACCCTCTCCTCAGACAATTTCTGAGAGGGATCAAAAATATTAAACCTCCAAGAAGACCCCCTCTACCTGCTTGGGATCTCAACTTTGTGCTGGAGAAACTGACACTCCCTCCTTTTGAACCAGCAGCATCGGCGGATCTACAGTTTCTGTCTTGGAAAACTGCATTCCTTCTGGCAATCACTTCAGCAAGAAGAGTATCTGAGTTACAAGCATTAATGGCAGTGCAGCCATTTCTTATTTTCCATCAGGACAGAGTTTCACCAAGAACCAATCCTACTTTTATGCCAAAGGTGGTATCTAGGGTATCCTTGAACCAAGCTATTCACTTGCCTACGTTCTTCCCTAATCCACAGAATAGAGGGAAAAACTTTTGCACACCCTGGATATACACAGACAACTACGCTACTACTTGGACAGAACAAATCTAGCAGAAAAACTGACCAACTTTTTGTAGCATATGCTACTAAGGAAAAGCAATTTCCAAACAGACAATTTCAAAATGGATAGGAAACTGCATTCGATTTTGCTACTCCTTTCATGGAAAGACAGTTCCTGAAAACATCAGGCCTCATTCCACAAGGGCCACCACTACAGCCTTCCTACGAGGGGTGGCTACCAAGGACATTTTAGAAGCTGCTACTTGGAGCTCCATGCATACATTTGCCAAGCATTACAATCTACCTTTATACTCCAGATCCAGAGCAGGTTTTGCTACTGCAGTCCTGCAGGGTATCTTAACTACACCATCCTTTCTTAGTACCTCCTCCCCAGATTGGCTATGGTATTCTACCCATATGTTATGACTGCAGATGCATCCTTGAAGGACATAGTACAGTTTTGTACCTACCATAAATGTAGATGTCCGATAGGTATGCATCTGCAGTCATTACCCTCCCTCCTACCCTCTGTGGTATTCCTATTGCTTACCCCTAGGGTACTTACCTTTTTAGCTAGTTGGGGAATCTATTATGGTGTATTTGTTTGTTTATACATGTATATAATTTTGCAAATGTTTGGAACTTTTCTGCATTTATCCAAACTTAGCCTTCCTAGAGGGCACCTGGCATCTGGGGCAAGAAAACTGAGGAAATGGCGCCGGCTGATGCTTTTATACCCCAGCAGCTCTCTGACGTCGGGGAAAGTGCGACATCAGCTGAGGCCAGACCCAGACTTTGGAATCCGGCCAACCGAAGGGCTGCCTGAGGCAGGACAACCCATATGTTATGACTGCAGATGCATACCTATCGGACATCTACATTTATGGTAGATACAAAACTGTACTTTCTTCGTGTTTTACTGTTGCAGTCATCACATTTGGGTTGATTCCCAAAACTAAGGATGGGAGGAGGAAGTTAAGAGGACATTAGGGCCAGCTATTAAGCCCTGCAAGACTGCAGTCAGGAGCGGCCTTAGGTCAACTGGTGCCCTAGGCAAAAGGGCTCTACGGCGTCCCCCTCCACACCACCTAGTACCCCCATCCTTGTCTACCTACACCAAATAAATACTGGAAAAGTGCCCCTGCTAGAGCGGCGCCCTAGGCGGCCTAGTTGGCCTATGCCTAAGGCCAGCTATGACTGCAGTGGCAAAACCAGCTCTGGATTTAGAAAAAAATAGGCATGTGGTAATGCTTGGTGAAGGTATGTACTGAGCTCCAGGTAGCAGCTTCTAGGATGTCCCTGGTAGGGACTCCAATGAGAAAGGCTGTAGAGGTAGATGCATCCCTGGTGGAATGTGATCTTATCCCCTGTGGGGTAGGTTTTCCATGGTGCTTGTAGCAGAAATGAATGCAATAGGCTATCCATTTAGAAATGGCTTGCTTTGAAATGGCCTTCCCCTCTGCCCCTGCAGCGAAGCCAACTAGCAGCTGTTCAGATTTTCTGAGAGGCTTAGTCCTGTCGAAATAAAATCTAAGTTGTCTGTGCAAGGTCAAAGAGTGCAGTATTCATTCTCCTTTGTTTTGTGGATTAGGGAAAAAATTAGGCAAATTAATGGACTGATTTAGGGCCACACTAGACACCACCTTGGGCATAAAGGAAGGACTGCTCCTGAGGGAAACCCTGTCTGCATGGAAGATAATGAAGGGTTCCCACTGCCATGAGGGCCTGTAATTTAGACACTCTTCTTGCTGATGTGATGGCTAGAAGAAAGGCCGTTTCCCAAGAAAGGAATTTCAACTCTGCAGTTGCAGCTGGCTCAAATGGAGGGAGAGTGAGCTTTTCTAATACAAAGTTAAGGTCCCAGGCTGGAGTACGGGATTTCCTGGGAGGGTCTTACATTTTTGGCCCCTCTACGGAATTGCTTTAGCAGGGGGGTGAGAGAAGAGGGGTGGCTCAGTATTATAATGTGCTGAAATGGCAGAGGCATGAATTTTAATGGACGAAAAGGATAGGCCCTTGTGGAGCATTTCTGTTAAGTACTGAAGAATATGAGGTAAGATGGGGACCATTGTGCCCATCCCCTGAGATTGCCTCCAGGAACAGTATCTTTTCCACTTTTCAGCATGGGATTTTCTAGTACTAGGCCTCCTTGCCTCCAGAATAACATCTAGCACCTACTTACTGAGAGATGCTGTTGGAGAGCTCAAGGAATTAGCCAGGCTGCAAGGTTCAGGGTTTGAAGGTGAAGGTGCAGAATGTGGCCCACCTGCTGGGACAGCAGGGAAGGGGTCTGAGGCAGGTGCCATGGTTCCAGCAGTGTCATACTGCGCAAGAGGGGGTACCAGTGCTGGCGTGGCCGGTCTGGGGTAATCAGTATTGTCCTTGGCTTGTCCTGTTTGATCTTTTGCAGTACCTTCGAGAGGAGAGGCAGAGGGGGAAAGGCATAAACCGAGAGGCTTTCCCAGGTAAAGGACAGGGCATCCACTTTCCAAGCTTGATTCTAAGAAGTCCTTGTGCAGAATTTGTCCAATTGGTAGTTCTGAGGCGAGGCAAACAGGTCCATCTCTGGAGTCCCTCATTTGTTCCTCAAGAGGTTAAATATTTTTGGTTCCAGTTTCCATTAGTTTCGATCCATGAGATTTCTGCTTAGGTCGTCTGCCAGTGAATTTAACTTGCCTGGCAGGAATTGAGCTTGTAAGTGCACTTGGTAGCTCAAGGCTGTGTTCCACAGAGCCATGGCTAGTCTGCAGGGAGGGTACGAGTGGGTTCCCCCCTACTTGTTTATGTACCACATAACTGTGGTGTTGTCTGTCTTTACCAATAATTGTCCTGGAAGAATGTGGTCTTTGAAGACTGTCAGGGAATTCTGTACAGCTAACATTTCTTTTTGGTTGATATGCAGATGCATCTGTCTCGGGTTCCATTTGTCCTGAATGCACTGCCCTGCCAAGTGAGCCCCCATGCATAATCTGATGGGTCTGTTAGGGTTTGGGCGGCAGGTGTGAAAGGGAGCCCCTTTTTGTGGTAGCAGGCCTCTGCCCACCAACAGAACTTTGTCTTTATACAAGGAATGATAGGAATCATTGATTCCAGGTCCTGAGAATGTTGACACCACAGGCTTTTTAGATACCATTGCAGTTTCCTCATATGCAGTCTTGCATATGGAATTAGTAGAATGCAAGAGGCCATGAACCCCAGGGCTTTCAGAATTTTCCTTGCAGTTAGCTGGGTCATTGTGGCCAGTAGCTATCAAACAAACTTTTTTCTCTGGAGTGAGGAAAGCCATCTGGGAAGTTGTGTTCAAGCTTGCTCCCAGGAATACAATCTGTTGGCAGGGTACTAGGTGAGATTTCTTTTCATTTATGGTGAACCCCAGTGAGGTTAGAAGTTTATTTTCTAATGCCAGATGTTTTAATAGCAAGTCCTGGCTTTCTGTCTGAATCAGACATTCGTCCAAGTATGGGTATATTTGAATATTTCACTGCCTGCAAAATGCAATGGCTGGAGCTAGACACTTTGTGAATACCCTGGGCACAGTAGATAAGCCAAAGGGAAGTGCAGAGAACTGATTGTGCATGGTGCCTGGCCTGAAGCGTAGGTATTTCCTGCAAGATTCCCTTATTGGAATGTGCAAGTAAGCTTCCTTTAAGGTTGCCAACCAGGCATCTTTGCCTAGCATAGGAAGCAGCTGTTGACATGTTAGCATTTTGAATTTTGGGATTACCAGAAAGGTGTTTAGAATAGAGAGGTCCAGGATAGGATGCCAGGAGCAGTCTTTTCTGGGTACCAGGAAAAGTCTTGAATAAAAACCTTGGCCCTTTGTTCTGCTGGGACAGGTTGAATAGCACTGATATTTAGGAGAGAGAACCTGCTGTTAGGTCTCCACCCACTGATTTGGGGGTAAGTCTGGCCAACCGTTTGGGGTTGGGTAGGATGTGGAAGTGGAATCTGTATCCTTGGAAAACTATATTCAAAACCCATTTGTCCTGGGTAATGAGTTCCCAGTTTTTTGCATGCAGGATGAGTTTTCCTCCTAAGGGGGCAAGCAGTTGAGCAGGGCTTGGAATGGTTAAGGTTAAGTCACTGTGCCATTTTTCCGTAGAGGGGTGGCTTACTACTCCCTGTTTGGAAGTGGGAGCCCCCCCACTGCTTAGGCCTGTGCATAGCCTGAGACTGTAACCTAGGTGGTCTGCTGTTCCTGGGTTTGGACTGAGAAGGCCTGGAAGAGACTGGAAAGAACCAATTCTTTGAGGGCCAATGCCTACTAAATCTGTACTTGTAGGAAATCTAACAGTTTGCATAGATTTAGCTTTTTTTCTCCATCTTTTTGAGGACTTCTTCTGCTTTGTTGCCAAACAGGCAGTCTTGGTTTAAGGGAGCATCCAGTAATTTAGCTTTAACATGATCTGGCAAGTTTTGCTCCTTAAGCCAAGCATGCCTTCTAAGTACAGACCCAGTGACAGCAGCCCTGCAAGATGCTTCTAGAGTCAAAACCACATTGCAAAGTATGTTTACCAAATTGTTCTGCAGAATGCATTAAATCATGTAATTATTTGTGTTCAACACAGTCAAGAATCAGCATCATTTTCTGTTTAAGTAGTCCCATAATATGCTGCTGGTACTTTATATAAAACTGGCAATTTAAAACCCTAATGGCCAAAGTGTATACCTTCTTATGCCATCTGTCCAAGGCTCTAGAATCTCTATCAGAAAGGGTAGGATTTTTGGCAGCAGTAGCCTTAATGCCTTTTGGTTCCTGGGAAATGGTCTCTAGATCCATAGTAGGATTCTTGAAGAGAACATGCAAGAGTAAAATACATGTCAGGATTTCTGGGGGCTGGAGGCAAGGTGTCTGGGGAAAGGCTAGAATCTAAAAAAAGCATCATCTACAATGTCCAGAACAGGAGGGATAGCTAAAGGCCTCTGTTGAGGAAGAAGTAAGAATTCCATAAGCCTCTTTTTGGAGTCAGAGTAATCCTGGCTTTCCCCAGCAGAAATGCTCCCTAAGAGTGTGCAAAGTTTCACCAAAAGAAAAATCTTCTGGAGGAGAAGCTGAGGGAATGGAATCCTCTGCATCAGAATCCTCATAGGTAGATAAGGGTAAATCCTGGTAATCAGAAGAAACAGAAATATCAGATTCCTGATCAGAAGAATCCGAAGGAAAATCAGTTCTAGGTCTCTTAAAGGGGGAAAGCTGGCTTCCCCTAATTAAGGTAATAAGGTCTTCAGCCATTCTAAGCATTTGCTTTATAGGTATATGGGCCTGAGCATGCGGTTTGGACGTAGGTTTTCTAGGCGTGGTGCGAGTTTTAAGCCTGGATGAAGAAGATGGCGTCTGTTTAAAATGCAAGTCTGTAGGCCTCAGAAGCCAGTGCCTGCACAGCGGCTCCAGACCCATCCAAGGTAGAGACATCCGCAGGTTCCATATTCGAAGCATCATCTTGCAGCATACCGGACTCCGAATGGGTCTCAGTAGAGGCCTGCGAATCTGATGTAGCAGGTATCAGGGGCTGCGAAAGCGCCTCACTGAGTACCGACGGACTGGCGACTAGCTTAAAGGAATCATCGTCATCAGTTTTGGGCCTATGCAGTCTCTGTCTTTATCCTTACATTTTTTCGGCTGATCGGTAGTCGGATGGCTTAATGAAGCCATTTCGGAGTATGGATACAGAGTATCAAAATAGTTTGCTGCTAAGATAGCCAGATGACGAATAGTTTGGGGGTTGAACAAGGCACAAAACCGACAGCGAGGGACGTTGTGGTCTGGGCCTAAGCAAGGAATGCAGTACGAATGAAAATCTTTGAGATATTTGCTTTCCACAGATAAGGCAATTGTTAACTTTTACTGACATCGGTTAGAGCAAGAAAAAGGATCCCCAACGGGGTACTTAGCTTTTTTGAAGATTTCAATTCTGAAACTTGAAAACGAAAACGAAAATTTCAGGAGTCGGCTGACTGGCACTTGCGAACTGCTTTTGCTTTGAGGACCACAAGAAAGACTGATGTAATGATGCCGGCTGCAGGTTTTATACCCATGATGACCTGACGTCATGGAAGAAGAGACAGCATCCGATGCAGGAATCCAAGACTCTGGTATTCAGGCTGGCTGAGGGCTACCTGCAGGCAGATAACCCAAATGTGATGACTGCAAAAGTGAAACACGAAGAACATCTAAGTGGTAGCAAAAATCAAACACTTGGAGAAGTATACAAAACCGATGAGGTATTGTTTAAACATCCATTATGGTGAACACAAACAGCGTACCAGGCCGCCTTCTCAGTAGCAATAGCCTATAGCTCATCTTGCAGGATTTCCAGGCAAGCAGAAAACTACAATCCCTACAGCTGTCCCTGGTCTGTTTCACTGCCTCCTGCCATTGGATGTGTCTGGTACACCTCCTACAGAAGTCATCCTTTGGGCTTCCACAACAGGTGCCCAAACTCCCTCAACTGATATGCATCATCCCAGAGAAGCAGTGGGGGTTCTCAAATATTTTCATGAATTCCAAAGATCCACACTCTTGGGAAGGCCCAACTAGCCTGCAAGGTAGCTCTTCTTTATGCATCTTGTTTCAGAGATATCTTTTCAGTCACTATCAAAGTTAAGACCACAGGTTAAGGATGGTGACAAACCATTACCAGTAATCAGACAGCAACATCTCATCACAGTTCTCATGTAACCACTACAGCAAACATCCAGCACTGCTGCATAAATATTCTGACCAATTTCCCCCAACCCTTTCTACTTCACTTGTGAACCATGACCCCAAGATTTCTTCAGGATGGGAAGGAGAACGTACAGTTGTGTACACTTACCATAAATGTAGATGTTTGAGTGTATTCACTGTTGCAGTCATCACACTTGGTCATCCTGCCAGAGGTAGCCCTCAGTCGGCCCGAATACCAGAGGCTTAGTATTACTGCGTCAGTTGCTGTTGCTCCAGGACTGACATCAGATCACCGGTGGTAGAAAAACAGGCAGCCGATGCCATTACATACATTTTTCTTGCCCCAAATGTCAGGAGCCCCCAAATAGGGAGCTACGTTATGGTGAAATAACACCACCAGTCGAAAGTAAATACCAACAGCCCTGTAAAGAGTGAGGAAGAAAGAGAGACAAGGGGCTGGAGGGTGGGAAACCAGGACTGCAACAGTGAATACACTTGAACATCTACATTTATGGTAAATGTAAACAACTGTACTATGTTCTTCGTGTTTCACTGCTGCAGTCATCACACTTGGGTTGACTCCCAAAGCTGGAGAATGGGTGAAGGCAGTCAAGAAGAGTTGGTGCTGGCTAGTATGCCCTGGACTGTGGTTGCAAAGCCTGCCCTGGATTTGGAAAAGATAGGCAGGTGGTACTGCTTGGTGAAGGTATGAACAGAGCTCCATGTTGCAGCTTCCAGGATGTCCCTGGAAGGGACCCCTCTGAGAAAGGCTGTTGTGGTTGAAGTTGCCCTAGTGGAATGTGTTCTGACCCCCTGTGGGGGTGGTTTTCCATGGTGTTTGTAACAGAAATGTATACAGTGTGCTATCTATTTGGAGATGGTTTGTTTTGATATGGCCTTGCCCTCTGCCCCTGGTGCAAAGCTGACTAGTAACTGGTCAGATTTCCTAAAGGGCTTAGTCCTATCCAGGTAGAATCTGAGCTGTCTGTGCACATCTAAAGAGTGCAGGATCCTTTCCTTCTTATTTTGAGGTTTAGGGAAAAAGGTGGGCAAATGAACAGATTGGTTGAGAGCCACACTGGACACCACTTCAGGCATGAAAGTTGGGCAAGTCCTGAGGGAGACCCTGTCAGCATGAAAAATGATGAAGGGTTCCACAGCCATAAATGGTTGTGGCTCAGACACTCTTCTAGCTGAAGTGATGGCCAAAAGCAAGGCTGTTTTCCAAGAGAGGAATTTTAACTCTGCTGAAGCTGCAGGATCAAAGGGGGGGGTAGCATGAGCTTTTCAAACACAAAGTTAAGGTCCCAAGCAGGGGTTAGGGGCTCTTCTTGGTGGCCTTAAGTTGTTAGCCCCTCTCAGGAACTGCTTGATGACAGGGTGTGAGAAGAGAGGTGGCTCAGTGCTGTAATGTGCAGAGATGGCAGAGGCATGGATTTTAATGGAAGAGAAGGCTAGACCCCTATGGAGTAGGTCTGCTAGGTAAATCCAGGATGAGAGGTAAGAAGGGCTGTGCTGGGTTAGCTCCTTTAGTCTGGATCCAGAAACAATACCTTTTCCACTTGTCAGCATAGGGTTTTCTAGTATTGGGTCGTCTGGCTTCATGTATAACATCCAGGACCTGCTTGCTTAGGCTGCCCATTGGAGGAGAAGTCCAGGAATAAGCCAGGCTGCCAGGTTTAGTGTCTGCAATTGTGGAAGCAAGAACTCTCCCTCTTGCTGAGTCAGGAGAGCTGGAATCTGAGGGAGGTGCCATGGCGGCAACTGTGACGGACTGCGCAGTAGTGGGTACCAGTGCTGGCATGGCCAGTCGGGGGCAATCAGGACTGCCCTTGGTCTCTCCTCCCTTATTTTGAATAATACTCTTGTAAGAAGATGTAGAGGAGGAAATGCATAGATTGAGAGGTTTTCCCAGTGGAAGGGTAGGGCATCCACTTTCCAGGCCCTGCTGTGAGGTTCCCTGGTGCAGAACTTGCTGAGCTGGTTGTAGGGGGAGGCAAATAGGTCCACCTTTGGGGTACTTCATTTCATAAGGCTGAAGGAGTTGTGGTTTAATTGCCACTCGTGTGGGTCTAGGAGATTTCTGCTTAAGTTGCCTGGCAGGAATTGGGCTTGCAGGTGAATATGCATGGCTGAGGTCGTGTTCCAAAGGGCCATGTCTAGCCTGCACAGTGGGTCCCCCCCCTGCTTGTTGATGTACCACATCACTGTGATGCTGTCGGTTTTGATTAGTAGAGGTCCCGAAGAGAGTAGGGATCTGAAAGCTGTCAGAGCATGCTGAACAGCTAGCATTTCTTTTTGGTTGATGTGCAGATGAATTTGATTTGGGCTCCAGTGGTCCTGAATGCACCTGCCGTTCAGGTGTGCACCCCAGGCATAGTCTGATGAATCTGTGGTTAGGGTCTGGGCGGCATGGGGTTGTGAAAAGGGAAATCACTTGTTGTGGTTGCATGCTGCTGCACACCAAAGAAACTCTTTCCTTTCTGACTGAGACAGATACCTGGTGTCAAAACCATGGCTTCAAGCTAAATGCCAAAAAGTGCATAGTCATCCCCTTTGGAAAAAACAAAGTACCCACAAACTACCACATAGGTGGTAGCCCCCTAAATACGGAAGATGTAATAAGGGATCTGGGGACCCAAGTAGATAGTAACTTCTCCTTTGATAATCACATTGCCAAAGTGGTTAGAAAATCCTTCTATGTGGCCCACCTAATCACAAAACGGTTTGCATCCAGATCGGAAGAGGTCATTGGGCCCCTCTACGTATCACTCATCAGACCCATCATATAGTACAATGCCTCATTTGGGATGTACCTTACAAGACACCTGCAACAACTGGAAAGACCACAGAAGTTCCTCACCAAGAGGATCACTGGCCTCAAGCAGATGCCCTATGCATCTCAACTGAAGAAATTCCAGCTGTACTCAGTTGCATACCGCCTACTCAGAGGTGATCTCTGCCTGACATACAAGGCCATGTCCAACCCAGAATTGATGGATATGCTCCACCTAAAGAAAATCATATCCCCTCAAGCCACACACTCCAAGGATTTAAACCTCACCATGACAGTAAATAGGACATGCTGGAGGGATAGATTCCTGTCCCAAAGACTTCCATGCTCTGGAACAAGACTCCAATCTACATTAGGAAGAGCTCCTTGCTAACCCTCTTCAAGTAGAACCTTGATGATTGGATGGGAAACAGAAAGTTTACCCCAGGGTTCACTTCAATGGCTCTGCTGGACAGAGGCACAGGGAACTAATCTAAGGGGGTGGCGGAAGCCAACATATTCCGGATAGGCTTATAAATGCCTTCGGGCAGACAGCCTAGTACCTACCTATGAACCTATAAAACAAGGTATCATAGGTACAATAGTTTCCAGGTCCTGAGAATGTTGGCACCAAAGGCTTTTTGAGTACCACTGAAGTTTCCTCATATGCTGTTTGGCATATGGAATTAGAAGAATGCAGGAGGCCATGAACCCTAGAGCTTGCAAGATTATCCTTGCGGATAACTGGGTTCTGGTGGCCAGTTGTGAGAAGTAGCCTGTCAGATAGACTTGTTTTTCTGGAGTATGGAATGCCATCTGGGATGCTGTGTCCAAGCTTGCTCCCAGGAATACAATTTTTTGACTGGGGACCAGTTTGGATTTCTTTTTGTTGACAGTGTACCCCAGTGAGGTTAGTAGGCCCTTTACAAATGTCAGGTGCTGTAACAGCTATTTCTGTCTACCTGAATCAGGCAGTCGTCCAAGTAGGGATAAATGTGAATATTTCTTTGTCTGCAAAAAACAATGGCTGGAGCCAGGCATTTTATGAAAACTTTGGGATCAGTGGATAAGCCAAAGAGAAGTGCAGAAAACTGATGATGCATATATCCTGCCCTGAAATGTAGACATTTCCTGGTAGTCCCTGATTGGGATATGCAGCTAGGCCTCCTTTAGGTCTAGGGTGGCTAACCAGGCATCTTTGGACAGCACTGGAAGAAGCTGCTGTAGGATGAACATTTTGAATTTTGGTACCACCAGGAAGGAGTTTAGAATGGATAGATCTAAGATTGGGCGACAGGTGCCCTCTTTTCTGGGTACCAGGAAAAGTCTGGAATAGAAACCTTGGCCTATCTATTCTGCCAGAACAGGGTGAATTGTCCTCATGAAGAGCAGGGAATGAACTTGGTTTTGTGCCTCTGTCCACTGGTTTGGAGGAAGATCTGGAAACCCTTTTGGGGTTGGGCAGGGTGTCAAAATAAAATTTGTACCCTAGGGATACTATGCTGAGGACCCATCGATAGCTGGCGATGGAGGCCCAGTTTTTTGCATGGGAGGCAAGTTTTCCTCCTAGGGGCACGAGCAGATGGGCAGAGGTGAGGGGAGGAGTAGAGAAGTCATTGTGAATTCTTTCCATAAGGGGGTGGCTTAGCACTCCCTGTTTTAGAAGTGGAGGCACTCCTTGCTTAGATCTCTGCATACCCTGAGAATACTGTCTGGGGGGGTCTGCTTCCCCTAGGTCTAGTCTGAGGTGGCCTTGAGGGTGCTGGAAAGGACCAATGTTTTGAGGGGCAATGCCTACTGAATCTTGGAGGCTGTACTTGCAAAAAGTCTAACTGTCTGCATAGACTTAGCTAGTTCTTACATCTTTTTTAAAATCTCTTCTGCTTTGGTGTCAAACAGATGGTCTTTGTTCAGTGGTGCGTCTAATAATTTTGATTTGACATGGTCTGGCAAGGTCTGTTCCCTAAGCCAAGCATGCCTTCTAAGTACAGAACCTGTGACTGCTGCCCTGCAAGATGATTCTAGGGTGTCAAACCCACATTGCAGGGTAGACTTGCTGACTTGGCTTGCAGAATGCATAAGCTCCTGTAAATCTTTATTTTCTGCACAGTCAAGGAAGGTAAATAATTTTTGTTTAATAAAGTTCCGTAGTATCTTGCTGGTATTTCAGCATGTAGAACTGACAATTTAATGCTCTAATGGCAAGAGTTGCAGAGGTGTAATACATTTTTACCCCATCTATCTAAAGCTCGAGAATCCCTGTCCGAATGAGTGGGATTCTTAGCTGTGGTTGCTTTTATTCCTTTAGGTGCTTGGGAGATGACCTCTGGGTTAGCAGTAGGATTCTTGAAAAGAAATTTGTGAGAGTCAGGGACTGGATTCCATAAAATCATCATCCACAACATCCAGAACAGGAGGAATAGCTAAGGGTCAGTGCTATGGTAAATCTAAATATTCCTTGAGTCTCTTTTTGGTCTGAGTATAATCCAGGCATTCCCAATGGAAATGTTCCCTCAAGGTATGTAGGGTTTCACCAAAAGAAAAATCCTCTGGAGGAGAGGCGGAAGGAATGGATTCCTCTGCATCTGAATCCTCATAAGCAGATAAGGGCATGTCTTCATAATCAGAAACCTCAGAGTAGTCGGACTCTTGGTCAAATAAAGCTGCTGGGGACAAGTCTCTTTTCCTTTTAGCAGGGGTAAGGCTGGCTTCCCCTAATCAGCATGATAAGGCCTTCCACCATTTTAAGCATCTGAGACTGAGGCAAGGAAGCTGGCGCTAGAGGTTGGGTCGTCGGGTTTCAGGCGTAGTTCATACTCTAGGCTTTAGAAACTTGGTAGTTTTAGAAATAACTGAAGACGCGAAAGAAGTTGTTGGTTTGTGTCGAATATCGGTAGTGCGAAGAACTTCCTCAGAAGCCGGTGCCTGCACAGCGGCTTCGGACCCATCCAAAGTAGAGCCATCCGCAGGTTCCATATTCAAAGAAGAGTCTTGCGGCATACCGGACTTCACATGGGTCTCGGTAGTGGCCTACGAATTCATTGAAGCAGGCATCAGGGGCTGCAAAAGCGCCTGAGTACCGGCGAACTGGCGACTAGCTTAACGGAAGCGTCAGCAGTTTTGGACCTCTGCGGTCTGTCTCTCTCTTTATCCTTACGTTTTTTCGGAAGATCGGTAGTCTGATGGCTTACCGAAGCCATTTCAGAATAAGGAGATCAAGAGTGAAAGTATTTAGCTACAATAAAGGTCCAACGACGTACAGTTTGGGCATTGAACAAAGCACAAAAACAGCAGCAAGGGACGTTGTGTTCTGGCCCCAAAAACAGCAGCAAGGGACGTTGTGTTCTGGCCCTAAACAGGTGATGCAGTAAGATTGGAAATCTGTGTGGTATTTGCTTTCTACAGGCAAGACAATTGTTAACTTTTTCTGAAATCAGTTAGAGCAAGAAAAAAGGATCCCAATAGGGTACTTAGCTTTAGAAGACTTCAACTTCAATTTTGGAAACGAAAACTCTGGCAGCGGCCAACCAGCACTCATGCAAACTGCTTCTGCTTTGGGCTCCTCAGCAAGAAAGACTGCTGTAATGGCGTTGGCTGCCTGTTTTTATACCACTGACGACCTGACGTCAGTCCTGGAGCAACAGCAACTGACGGAGAAATACTAAGCCTCTGGTATTCGGGCCGACTGAGGGCTACCCCTGGCAGGATACCCCAAGTGTGATCACTGCAACAGTAAAATAAGAAAAACATCTGGGAACAGATGTCTGTAAGTGAAGCAGAACAGCAGGCAGACCTACAGTATTACATACAATGCTTGCACCAGGAATTTTTTAAAGGACCACAGTAATACATACAATGCTTGCACCAGGAATTTTTTAAGGACCTACTCACCTGTATGCCAATTTTGGATCTGTGGCTTAGCATACAATAGTTAATGAATGACTTTTTTTTCAAAGTCATAAACTTTAACTGTAATTAGGAAACTGCATGAAGAAAATCAGAAGGGTACTTATATTTATGTTCATAAACTTGAAAACTAATATGACCTTAGACAGACTTAAGTAAATTTTGTGGCCAAACAGTCAGCTTAAGAATACCAATGACAGTAACACTAACTTTCCAACTGAAGGTGTGGCTACTGCTGATGACACAAACCCTCAACCAATAGTCAGCAACAATGCAAATACACGCTGTGGATGGCACAGCGGTAGCATTGTCGCCTCACAGTAAGAGGTTCTCCGGTTCGATTCTCGGTTGGAGTGCCTTCTGTGCGGAATCTGCATGTCCTCCCTGCATTTGTGTGGGTTTCCTCTGGGTGCTCCAGTTTCCTCCCACATTCAAAGACATGCATCTAGACCGTTTCTCCCTGGGCCTCCACTGATTACTGGCTTAGTTCCAAGTCGGACTTTCCGGTTAATAAATAAATAAAATAAACAAACAAACATAACTACATCAACTTCGGTGGTGCAGCGGTAGCATTGCTGCCTCACAGCAAGAGGCCCTCCCATTCGATTCTCGACTGAAGTGCGGGGAGTGCAGTCTGTTTGGAGTCTGCATGTCCTCCCCGCAGTTGGGTGGGCGTTAGAAAGACATGCGCAAATGGGCGTGCCTTCATCGAAGGTTGAACGTCAAGCTGGCACCTCGGTGTTCATGAAAATCTACTGTCAATCATTAGCGGACCGGAGTTCTGCTGTGGCGACCCCTAAACGGGAAAAGCCGAAAGACAACAACAACTACACCAACTTCTAATGTCATGAATCATCTAGACATTTTCAGTATTAATGGGAACCATTAGATCAGCATCTGTTCTCAATGGGATAACAATATCGAAGGAACAGCAGTCAAGGAAGAAGAGGAATGAGAGGATGAAGGAAGCAAATAGTCACAAGGAGTATGACCAGACAGAATGACTGACTTTACTGTATAATCTATCCAAAAAGGATTCTTACAGATTAAAAGTACAGTTATGTAAGAACTTACCATAGCAGTAGATGACCTACTGATCACTGCTGCAGTTTTAAAAAAAATGGGTTATGACCACTGTCATCCAGCTGGCATACCAAATCTTAATCTTCCGTGTGTAGTATATCTGATGTGTGACCTTGGCTCACAAACATAGGGATATATAGGTAGATGTACAAGCATAAATCCTCAGTCTATTTACAAGCCAGATGCCTGACGACCCCCGACAAGACAGCCTGGTGAGCTAGGAGGGGCAAAATAGGAAGTGGTAAGAACTTCCTATGTCTTAGGGTCCCACCTAAAGGACAGAGAAAAAAAAGAGACCGAGACATGGTAACTGTAGATCACAGTGTGTATGTATATTTAATAAGCTTTCCAGTGAGCTAGCACATGTATATAAATAGTGAGTAATGCAAGCAAAACTGCCATTTTGTAGTGAGCTGCAGAGGTGTAAGCATGTATGTATGTATGTGTAGTAGTCAGTCAGTTCACTTACATTTTATGTTGCTGCTATCAATCCTGATGTGTTTGTATGTAATAAAGTATACAAACACCAGAGCCTCGTCGTCTTAACTAGTTAAGATCAGCGACATGGTGTCAGAATGGGATCCGAAGTCAAGACCATGAGGCACACGGTTAAAGTTGGAGGAATATACAGGAGTGAATCATCCCTACTGCTCAAACAACTCGCAAAACCGGTCAGAATGAATTCCAGGTTCTAAAACTCACTTAAATGTTTTTTTACTCAAAAAATATAAAATGAAGCTCTCAGAATGCTCAAAACAAATTTCTAGTTAAACGAAATGTCCAAAACTGTGGCATACTGATAAAAACATTTGAAACTGTTACAAAAATCTTTGAAACAATATCCGAATTGCATAAAATGTATAAAACATGGAAAACATTTTTTCGCTATGTGCTACTTTTTCACATTAATTAAAGCTATTCGAAGTATCCAAAGTGTACAAGCTGTTTGCATGTTTATGCAGTATTTACAGTATAGTTATTTCTAAAAATACAGCCATTTCAGAGTATTTCGCAAAGCACAGTCTTTTGAATAGTTTATTGTGCATCTGAATGTTGTTACGCGTACATGTGTGCATGTTTGTACATAATTGCAATGGCCATATTTTGCATTGTGTTTAAGCACAATTTGTTAGCATGGCAGAAGGATTTCGCAGACTTGCTCCACTTGTACTGACAACAATATTGCACAAAATTGGTGTGTGTTTGAGCAAGAGTACAATATTTTCATAAAGGCTGCATTTTCTGTCAAGATGCATGTACAAAGGCATTTATTCTGCTTAATTTAGCTGGTTCAGAACCTATTGAAAGGGAACGTTTATATCTGCATGCACCTGCTTGTGTATGCAGCAAAGGGGGAAAAACTGCCATATAGTGGTACCGGCTAAAATCAAGGGAATATCCAGAGTGCTTAAAACGTAAATCTGGAGAAATGTATAAATGTGTAACCCCCAAAGCATTATTACAATGGAAAGGCACATATTTTACACAAGAGATGAAAAGCCTGGTAAAATGTTTGCAGCATATACAACTGATTTGAGAAATAAGGCTAAAACGTGCAGATTTTGTGAATTAAGGGATGAGTTGACAAAAGAGAGGCTTGTGTGTAGTATTAAAGATGTTGCATTAAAAGATTTTACTTTAAGACAGTGATTTAACTTTGAATAAGGCCACACAGATTTGTCAAATATACAAGCTCACAGAGAAGCACACAGACATGCTTACAAATGAGAAATGCATGCTTCCAGCACCTTCCCAAGCTAAAGCTGATAGTATGCAGCACATGGTTAAAAGATACAGGCCCAGGGGCAGTTACTTCAGTGAAACCCAGTACCTTTCTAGCAAATTCCAAGGCGTGTTCTGTAAAGCAGATATGCTCAGTGAAGCACAAGAGTGAGTCCGCAAACTCAAAGCATGTGCCCTCACCTAGCCCAATAGTCAACTGTCGTAACTGTGGTGGAAATCACAAGTTTAAAAGAGAAAAGCGCTTAGCTTCTGGTCAGCAGTGGCACAAATATAAAAAGTGGGATCATTTTCAACCTTTCAAAACAGAACATTCCAAGAGACAAGTTGATCAATTAGAAAGCTGTGCCCCTACTTTTTATGTTGATGGCATGTCTGTGCTTGGTGAAACAGTCAATGCAGTAGATTTCTGGGCAAAGAATGAAGTATTTTGTACTGTTTGGATTAATGGGAGTCACAGAGCTCACAGTTGATACTAGTTCAAAGTGCAATGTTATGTCAGTAGAAACATTTGCTAGAGTACAGGCTGCTGAGAAGCTTGATTTGGTGAAGTGTGCGAAGCTTGTTGCTTATGGTGGTGAAGAAAGTCAAACTGAATACTCAGTAGTGCTTTCATGTTACTCTGCTGGGAACAGCTAGGACTTGCAATTTTACGTAGTCAAAAGGCACATACAGTCATTATTAGGCCTCAGAGACCATTTGAAAATGGGACTGCTTTCATTTAAAAAGGAAGTCCACCATATAAGTTTGAAAGACAACTGTTCTAATTTCGCCCAGACTATTTTTTCTACCTATGCTGATCCTTATGAAGACAAACTAGGCAAACTCCCAGCTGTGGACTCCATGAAGTTAGACCCTTAAGTTAACCCAGTCACACCAGCGCTGAAAGTTCCAGTAGCTATGCAGGGTAGAGTCAAATTTGAGCTAGAGAGAATGGTGCAGCAAGGAGTGATCTGTCCAGTAGAAGAACCAACTAAATGGGTATCCTCCATGGTAGCAGCTCATAAAAGCTCAGATGATACCAGAATATGTATTGATCCTTGAGATTTGACCAAGCCACTAAAACTACATCATTATCTAATGCGCAGAGTCAAAGTTTCTGCACTTATGCCAAATGCCACTGTTGTTTCTGTCTTAGGTGCAATAAGTTCATTTTGGCAAATTTTGCTTGACCAAAAATCTTCATTGCTAACCACTTTCAGTACACCTTCTGGCAGGTGCATATTTTTGACAATGCCATTTGGAATAAATTCTGTTAGGGAAGTCTTTCAGCTTGCAATGGAACAAATTTGTTTTTCTGGCTATCCATATATTATTACAGCAGATGATATTCTGGTAGGAGGCAATGGTGATGTTGAACCTGACAGAAACCTCTAGAAAGTTCTAGAACAAGCTTGTGAAGTGAATCTTAAGCTGAATCCTCAGAAGTACAAACTCACGCTATGATAAGTTGCTTATGTTGGTCATTTGTTTACTAGTTAAAACAGCAATTCTTGAGATGCCAGCACCAGACAATGTTCAAGCCCTACAATATTTTCTTGGTCAACTACCTAAGCAAGTTCATCCCAGAGTTAAGCCAAATTTCAGCTTTCTTAGCAGAGCTGACACACAAAGATGTAACCTGGTCCTGGTTAGACCACCACCAAAGAGCATTTGATGTCCTGAAAAGTACAGTTTTGTACCTACCATAAATGTAGATGTTCGAGTGCTAATACAGCTGCAGTCATTACAGATGGGTTCTCCTGCCGTCAGGTGGGTCCTCGGTCGGCCGAATTCCAAAGTCTAGGTCCGGCGTCGGTTGTTGTCGCTTTCTTTCCTGACGTCAGTGCGACAGGGGTATAATAAGACACAGCCGACGCCATTTTCTTCAGTCTTTCTTGCCCCAGATGTCAGGTGCCCCCAGAAGGAAGGCAATATATATATATATATATATA
This sequence comes from Protopterus annectens, assembly GCF_019279795.1. Taxonomy (NCBI): domain Eukaryota; kingdom Metazoa; phylum Chordata; order Ceratodontiformes; family Protopteridae; genus Protopterus; species Protopterus annectens. Next base: position 604,032,441 of record NC_056746.1, on the reverse strand, counting down.
TATTATACATAATCATGCAATGCAATATAATCAAAAATCAGTAGTTGCAAGCAAATACACCATAGAAGGATAACCCAATCAGGTTGCAAGATGAGGAGTTAGCCACTAGGTCTGTACCCAGAGGGGAAGGAGGGAGGGAAACCTGGACTGCAGCTGTATTAGCACTCGAACATCTACATTTATGGTAGGTACAAAACTGTACTATGTTCATCGTGCATACAGCTGCAGTCATTACAGATGGGTAGAATCCCAAAGTTACGCACAGGGTGGTAGGCACTAGGTGGAAAGTACAGTTTTGTACCTACCATAAATGTAGATGTCCGAGAGGAATGCATCTGCAGTCTTTACAAATGGGTTGTCCTGTCGTCAGGCAGCCCTTCGGTCGGCCGGATTCCAAAGTCTGGGTCTGGCTTCGGCTGGTGTCGCACTTCACCCGACGTCATTGCGGCAGTTATTCGGGTATAAAGGCATCAGCCGGCGCCATTTTCCTCAGTGTTTCTTGCCCCAGATGCCAGGTGCCCTCTTGGATGGCTAAATTTGGATAAATGCCAAAGTTTCCAAATAGTAGAGAGCAAACACATAAAATAAGCATGTATGTACATATATACAAACAAATACACCATAATAGATCCCCCCCAAGCTAGCTGAAGATTGGCAAATACCCTAGGAGTACCTCAGAGGGAAGGAGGGTAGGTAATCCTGACTGCAGATGCATTCCTCTCGGACATCTACATTTATGGTAGGTACAAAACTGTACTATGTCCTTCAAGGATGCATCTGCAGTCTTTAAATGGGTAGAATACCATAGCTAAACTAGGGAGGAGGAAATGAGAAGAGATTATGGTGTAGTTAGGATCCCTTGCAAAACAGCAGTGGCAAAGCCAGCACGGGATCTAGAGTATAAAGGTAAGTTATAATGCTTGGCAAATGTATGCACGGAGGTCCAAGTAGCAGCCTCTATAATGTCCTTGGTAGCCACTCCTCGTAAGAAAGCTGTGGTAGTGGCTGTAGCCCTTGTGGAGTGAGGCCTGATGTTCTCTGGAGTTTTCTTTCCATGGTAGGAGTAACAAAATCTAATGCAATTTCCTATCCATTTGGAGATTGTCTGTTTAGAAATAGGTTTTCCTTCCTTTCCTGCTGCATATGCTACCAGAAGCTGGTCAGTTTTTCTATTGTTTTTTGTCCTGTCCAGATAGTAGCGTAATTGTCTGTGTACATCCAAGGTATGTAAGAGCCTTTCCCCCCTGTTCTGTGGGTTGGGGAAGAATGTAGGAAGGTGGATAGCCTGATTTAAAGACACTCTGGATACCACCTTAGGCATAAATGTAGGATTTGTTCTCATGGACACTCTATCTTGATGGAAGATTAGGAAGGGTTGCACTGCCATTAATGCCTGTAGTTTAGAGACCCTTCTTGCTGAAGTTATTGCCAGCAGGAAAGCAGTCTTCCAGGATAAGTATTGTAATTCTGCTGTTGCTGCTGGTTGAAAGGGGAAGAGTCAGTTTTTCTAGCACAAAGTTCAAGTCCCATGCGGGCAATGGAGGTTTCCTGGGAGGTTTTACATTTTTGATTCCTCTCAGAAACTGTCTGAGCAGAGGGTGAGAAGACAGGAGGATCCAAGCTGTACTCTGCTGAAATAGCTGATGCATGTATCTTGATGGAGGAATAGGACAGGCCTGTATGGAAGAGCTCCGCCAAGTACTCCAGGATGTTGGCTATGTTCACCAGTGTCACATCTTGCCCTTTGCAGTACTCAGATGAGATATCTTTTCCATTTTGCTGCATAATTCTTTCTTGTTGAAGGTCTACGAGCCTCCAGGATTATGTCTTTAACCCTTTGGGATAAATTTGGGTTAATTGCTGTTATGTAATGTTCCAGGCAGTTAGCTGCAGAGTTTTTAAGTTTGGATGCAGAATGTTGTAGTTGTTCTGTGTCAGCAGTAATGGGATCAGGGCAGTGCCCATATTTGTCCCCGGACATGCTCCTCAGAAGTGGATACCAATGTTGTCTTGGCCAGTCTGGGGCTATCAGAATGATCCTCGGGCGTTCCTCTTTGATCTTGAGAAGCACCTTGTGCATCAAAGGTAGTGGTGGGAATGCGTATGCTGTCAGGCTTTTCCAACTGAAGGATAGGAGTCCACCTTCCAAGCAAGTGGGTGTTAAGTCCTTGTGCAGAATTTCTTCAACTGGTGATTGAAAGGGGATGCAAACAAGTCTATTTGTGGTAATCCCCATTCTCTTGTGATGGTTTTGAAGATGTCCGGATGCAGCATCCATTCGTGGGCATCTGTTGTAGTTCTGCTTAATATGTCTGCTAGAATGTTTTCCTTCCCTGGTACATAAATTGCCTGTAACTGAATGTTGTAGCTCAGAGCCACATCCCATAGGTCCAGTGCCAACCGGCATAGAGGGTATGAGTGTGTGCCTCCCTGTTTGTTGATGTACCACATAACTGTGGTGTTGTCTGTCCTTATCATCAACTGGCCTTATTGGATGGCCTTATTGGAGAAAAGGTCTGAATGCCTGGATTGCCAATTTTACTGCCATCATTTCTTTTAGATTTATGTGCAGATGCAGCTGGCCTTGAGTCCATAGGCCTTGAAAGCAGTTGCCCATCATGTGTGCCCCCCAACCGAGGTCTGAGGCATCTGTCGTCATGGTTTGTCTTGGTTGACTTTTGCAAAAGGGCAGTCCTGTGTTTGATTGACAGGCCTGAGCCCACCATAAGAACTCTTGCTTCAGGCATGGGATTATTGGAATTTTGGTTTCTAGGCTGTGCTTGTGCTGAGACCACAAATTCTTTAGGTACCACTGTAGCTTTCTCATATGCAGCCTGGCATGAGGTACCAGAATTATGCAGGATGCCATGAAGCCTAGAGCTTGTAGCACTTTTCTTGCGGTTAGATGGCTCTGCTTTGTCAATGCCAAGAAGTAGAGAGGAAGTTGCTCTTTCTTTTCTGCAGTTAGAAATGCCATTTGTTTTGATGTGTCCAGTTCTGCACCCAGAAAGGTTATTCTTTGGGATGGAATCAGCCTTGACTTTTTTGTATTGACTGTATATCCCAGGGCTTGCAGCAGGTAGATGACTCTTTGCAAATCTTCTGTGAGTTTGTTTTTGTTGTCCGCTTGTATCAGGCAGTCGTCCAGGTAGGGATAAATTTGAATTCCCTGTAGTCTGCAATGAGCTTACTGATGCCAGGCATTTCGTGAACACTCTGGGCGCAGTAGATAAGCCAAAGGGCAATGCTGAGAATTGATAATGCTCTGATCCTGCAAGAAATCTGAGGTATCTTCTGCAAATTGGTCTTATGGGGACGTGCAGGTATGCCTCCTTGAGATCTAGAGTTACCAGCCAAGACTCCTTGCCCAGCATGGGAAGAAGCTGCTGTAGGGTCAGCATTTTGAATTTTGGGACAACGAGGAATGTGTTTAAAGCGGACAGGTCTAGACTAGGTCTCCATTTGTTTTCTTTTCTTGGTACCAGGAAGAGCCTGGAGTAAAATCCCTTCCCTTGCTCCAGAAATGGTACCTTTTCCACAGCTCTCATTCTTAATAATGGAGATATTTGTTTTAGAGCTTCTGCCCTTTGAGAAGGTGGTAGGCTTGGCATTCCTCTCTTTCCTGTGAGTGTATGGAAATGGAACCTGTAGCCTTTGTCTATAGTCTGCAAAATCCATTTTTCTCTTGTAATGCAGTGCCAGTTTCTTGAAAATAATGTTAGCTTTCCGCCTAAGGGTGCTTCTAGTTGTTCCCTGGTAGGCGGTGCCACCGCCAAGTCACTGTGATTGAGTTGCTGTAGTGGTGGTGGCTGTATCCGTGCCTCGCTGGTTGTTGCCCTGCCACTGGCGACCCCTGTAGGCACCCCTGAATTGGTTTCTGCCTCTAGAGCGCCTGTTCCTGCCTCTTTGTGCCTTAGAGGTGCCCGGAAAGGACCAATTCTTGGAGGGCCAGTTCCTGCTAAACCTTGGAGGTTGAACTTGTAAGAAATCTTTCACTGTTTGCACAGATTTTGCTTTCTCTTCTATCTTTTAGTACCTGCTGTGGGGCACCAAATAAATTGACCTTGTCCATAGGTGCATCCAAAACTTAGATTTGACATGGTCTGGTAATGCCTGTTCTTTCAACCATGCATGCCTCCTGATAACTGTGCCAGTCATGGCTGATCTAAAGGAAGCCTCCAGTGCATCATAGCCACATTTTAAAGAATGGTTACTAACCTGCTGTATGTTATGTAACATTTCTTGAACATACTTTTATCTATAGATTCTTCTGAGGACAGCTTTCCAGTCAACTGGTCAAGCATAAACTCTTGATATTGGATCATATGAAATTCGCAGTTCAAACCTCTAGCTGACAAAGTAGCAGAGGTGTAAACTTTTTACCCCATCTCTAAGGACCTGGAATCCCTTTCAGAGGGAGGGTTTTAGAAGAAGTAGCTGCTACAGCTTTAGGGCCCTGGGAGATAGTCTCTGGATCTGCAAAAGGAGCCTTATATAAGTGGTGAAGAGTGTCCGGGACCCTGTAGTACCTATCGGGCTTAGCAGGAGCCGGAGGTAAAGTATCAGGAGCAGTGCAAACATCATTAAATGCATCATCAACAACAGATAGGACTGGAGGTATAGCTAAAGGCCTATGCTGTGGCAAGTGTAGAAAGGTCCTAAGCCTTTTCTAGAGTCTGAGAAATCTTGGCCCTGCCACTGAAATTGTTCCCTCATAGCATGCAAGGTTTCCCCAAAGGAAAATTCCTCAGGAGGAGAGGCTGAAGGGATGGACTCCTCAGCATCAGAGTCTTCGTAAGGAGAATAAGAAGCCTCAGGAGGGTCTGTATGATCTGAGTCATCCGAGGAATCATCTGTGGCTACTGGCTCAGGGGCTCTGCTCTAGGCCTTTTCTGGAGGAGGGAGAGAGGCCCTGTCTGGATGAGGCTGGGCTCCCAATTAAAGAGATGAGATCCTCTGCCAAAGAAAGCATATGGGAGCTGGTGCTGGGCCTGTGAGAGGGGGCTTGGCAGGCACAGGTTTTGATGCTTTGGCTGCCTTAGCCCTGGCAAAGGCCTTAATAGACATAGCTGGAGGAGGCCTAGCAGCTCCACGTGCAGGGTAGAAATATCTAGGGAATGGTGTCTGATAAATCCTGTGAAATCGCAACAGAAGGTTGGATTTCAGAAGCCGCTTCTACCAGGATAGAAGAGGCCTCGCAGAAGGCAAGTTATCGGCTGAAGAAAGAACCGCTTGCTCGGCTTCGGCCGAAACCGAGACACTGTGGTTTTGCTTAACCGCGGTTCGAGTGTCGGTCCTTTTCTTTGCGTTTTTGGTTATTTGCGAGTCGGAGGATCCGACGGCATAATGTAGGCAAAATCGAGCCGAAAATCTGTTCAGCAAAGTCCGAGCGACGTCTAAGCGTCCGTCGGTTAAAAGAAGCACAGGCTAGACAAGCTGCTACGTCGTGGTCTGGGCCTAAACAATGTATGCAAAAGGAGTGGAAATCCTTATGAGGTATTTGTTTCCCACAAGATAAATAGTTATTAACTTTCTCTGACATCAGCTGAGGCAAGAAAGAGTCCCCAACCGGCTACTTAGCTTTAGAAGTCTTCGAAGTAGTATTCGGTAGTAGTAATCTCTGGATCTGACCGACCGGCACTTGCGAACAGCTTCTGCTTCGGGCGCCACGCGGCAAGAAAGACTGGGGAAAATGTCGTCGGCTGATGCCTTTATACCCGAATAACTGCCGCAATGACGTCGGGTGAAGTGCGACACCAGCCGAAGCCAGACCCAGACTTTGGAATCCGGCCGACCGAAGGGCTGCCTGACGACAGGACAACCCATTTGTAAAGACTGCAGATGCATCCTTGAAGGACATCTGGGAGGAGCCAGAATGCCCTGCAACACAGCAGTGGCAAAGCCTGCTCTAGTTTTGGAGTATAAAGGTAGGTGGGTAGTGTTTAGTGAAGGTATGCACAGTGGCTGCCTCCAAAATATCTTTGGTAGGGACTCCTCTGAGGAAGGCTGTAGAGGTAGCTGTGGCCCTTGTGGAGTGGGATCTGATGCCTGCAGGTACAGATTTACCATGAAAGGAGTAACAAAACCGTATGCAGTGGCCTATCCATTTTGAAATTGTCTGTTTGGAAATTGGCTTCCCTTGAGCTCCTACAGCATAGGACACAAAGAGTTGTTCTGATTTCCTGAAAGGCTTTGTTCTGTCCAAATAGTAACACAACTGTCTATGGATGTCTAAGGAATGTAGCAGCCTTTTCCCTTTGTTTTGAGGATTGGGGTAAAAGGTAGGTAAGTGTATGGCCTGATTTAAAGCTACCCTGGATACTACCTTAGGCATAAATGACGGGTTGGTTCAGGAAACCCTGTCCTGATGGAAGATGAGAAAGGGCTGCACAGCCATGAGGGCTTGTAGTTCCGAGACCCTACGAGCTGAGGTAATAGCCAGAAGGAAAGCTGTTTTCCAGGACAAATATTGCAAATCTGTTGAGGCAGCTGGTTCAAAGGGAGGCAATGTTAATTTTTCTAGAATGTAATTAAGATCCCAGGCTGGTATTGGTTGTTTCCTTGGAGGTCTTATATTCTTAGCCTCTCTGAGGAACTGCCTTAAGATTGGGTGAGAGAATAAGGGTGGATCAGTGTTGTATTCTGCAGAAATGGCTGAGGCATGGATTTTGATGGAGGAAAATGAAAGTCCACTGTTCAACAGCTCAGCTAGATACTGTAATATCTGAGGCAAATTCAGTTTTCTAGGATCCTGGCCCTTTTTCTCATTCCAAGCGCAAAACCGTTTCCATTTTGCAGAGTAAGCTTTTCTAGTAGATGGCCTTCTGGCCTCCAAAATGACATCCTGCACCTCCTTGGAGAGTAGGGTCTGTTGTGGTGTTAAGGAATTTTCCATGCAGCCAGATTGAGTGTTTTCAGCTGACTGTGAAGAGTTTTGTAGCTGTGCTGAGTCAGGAGAAAAGGCATTAGAGGTAGGGTCCAGGGAGGAGAACGTGTTAGGCTCCTCAGGAGTGGGTACCAGTGTTGTCTTGGCCAGTCCGGAGCAATCAGTATCATCTTTGGTCTGTCTGCTCTTGCTTTCAAGAGCACCTTGGGCAGTAGAGGCAAAGGTGGGAAGGCGTAAACTGTCCGTGCTGCCCAACTGAAAGAAAGGGCGTCCACTCTCCAGGCCTTTGGATGAAATGTCCTTGAGGAAAATTTTGTCAATTGATGATTCTTGTGGGAGGCAAAGAGATCTATGTCTGGCCTTCCCCATGCTTGGATTATCTTTGTAAACACTTGAGGATGCAACTTCCATTCGTGTGGGTCTGTCATATTTCTGCTTATTGTCTGCCAGCGTGTTTTCCAAACCTGGCAGGTACTGTGCTTGAAGCTCGATTTGCCATTCCAGAGCCATGTTCCAAAGTGACATGGCCAGCATGCACAGGGGGTATGAATGTGTTCCTCCTTGTTTGTTTATGTACCACATTACTGTGGTGTTGTCTGTTCTTATCAATAATTGCCCTGGATGCAGGAGGTCATTGAAAGCTGTAATTGCATTTATCACTGCTAGCATTTCCTTTTGATTGACGTGAAGGTGCTTTTCCTTTTGGGACCATTTGCCCTGAATGCACCTGTCTGTCATGTGTGCCCCCCAGGCGTAGTCTGAGGCGTCTGTTGTGGTGACTTGATTTGCTTGAGGCTTGCAGAATGGTAGACCTGTGTTTGTTTGGCATGCTTGGGCCCACCATAGAAATTCCTTTTGCAAACATGGAATTAGTGGTATTATTGTTTCCAAACTGTGGCTGTGTTGAGACCATAGGTTTTTTAGGTACCACTGAAGTTTCCTCATATGCAACTTTGCACATGGGATTAGAAGAATGCAAGATGCCATGAATTCCAGAGCCTGCAGGATTTTCCTTGCAGTTAGCCTGGTACAATTTGCTAGCATTTTGAAGTACTGAGGTAGTTGCCCTTGTTTTCTGGCGTAAGATAGGCCATCTGGGTGTTGTGTCCAAGTTGGCACCCAGGAAAATTATTTTCTGAGATAGTGTTAGCCTGGATTTCTCTTTGTTGACTGTGTATCCCAGAGAATTCAATAACCGTGTTACATAAGACAGATGTTCCAGAAGTATGTGTTTGCTGTCCGCTTGGATCAGGCAATCGTCCAAATAAGGGTAAATTTGTATCCCTTGACGTCTGCAGTAGGCAATTACTGATGCCAGGCATTTTGTGAATACTCTGGGCGCAGTAGATAAGCCAAAGGGCAATGCAGAGAATTGATAGTAGACTGAACCTGCAAGAAATCTGAGGTATCCTCTGCAGATTTGTCTGATTGGGACATGCAGGTATGCCTCCTTGAGGTCCAATGTTACCAGCCAAGACTCCTTGCCCAGCATGGGAAGAAGCTGCTATAAGGTGAGCATCTTGAATTTTGGTACGAGTAAAAATGTGTTTAGGATGGATAAGTCCAAAATGGGTCTCCAATCGGTTCCCTTCCTTGGTACCAGGAATAGTCTGGAATAAAAACCTTGACCTTGTTCGTGAGTAGGTACCTCTTGAATAGCTTTCATGTCCATGAGCTTTGAAATTTGTATTTGAGCCTCTGCCCTTGATTGTGTGGCAGGTTCGGCATGCCTCTCATTTTTGGAAGAGTGTGAAAATGAAATCTGTAGCCTCTGTTTATAATGTCCAGGATTCATTTGTTTTTTGTGACAATATACCGATTTTTTGAAAATAATGCCACCTTTCCTTCCAAGGGTGCTGCCACCTGAGCCTTGCTTGGCATGCAAAGGGGAAAGTCATTGGGTTTGTTTCCTGTATTATTGTGCACTGTCTTCGCCACCTCTTGGTGCTGGAGACTGCCATTGTCTGCCTCTATATGATCCTTGAGATTGTCCTCTGCCCCTTGTGCGCCTGTATCTACCTCTTTGGGGCTTGTCCATGGCTGGAAAGGACCAGTTTTTTGAAGGCCAATTTCTGCTAAAACGTGGTGGTTGTACCTGTAAAAAAGCTTTGACAGTTTGCATAGATTTAGCTTTTTCTTCCATTTTCCATAGTATCTCCTCAGCATTAGTACCAAATAATACATCCTTTTGTAAAGGAGCATCTAGTAGTTTAGCTTTAACATGATCAGGCAAGGTTTGTTCCCTAAGCCAGGCATGTCTACGAATGACTGATCCTATAACAGTAGCTCTACTTGAGGCCTCTAGAGCATCATAGCCACATTGTAAGGTGTGTTTACCCACTTGTTCTGCACTATGCATCATATCCTGCAACTCCTTCAAATCTGGTTGTTCAGGTTGTAACATTTTTATTCTTTAATTGTGATAACAGAAACTGCTGATATTTAAGCATATGGAACTGACAATTTAAGGCCCTCATGGCTAGGGTGGCCGAGGTATATACCTTTTTTCCCCACCTTTCTAAGGATCTAGACTCTCTCTCTGAAGGTAATGGATTCTTAGCAGTAGAGGCCTTCATTCCCTTGGGGCCTTGAGAAATGGTTTCAGGGTCAGCATTATGGCTTTTGTAAAGAAATTGGTGTGAGTTAGGAACTCTGTAGTACCTATCAGGCTTGACTGGGGCAGAAGGCAGGGAATCCGGATTAAGGCAAGCCTCCGAGTAAACATCATCAAGTATGTCCAAGACAGGAGGTATCGCCAGAGGTCTGTGCTGAGATAGCAAAAGAAATTCCCTAAGCCTTTTCTTGGAATCTGAAAAATCTTGGCCTTCCCAATGGAAGTGCTCCCTCAAGGTATGCAAGGTTTCTCCGAATGAAAAATCCTCTGGTGGGGATACAGAAGGAATGGACTGCTCTGCATCAGAATCTTCAAAAGGGGAGTACGAATGTTCCTCTTCATCAGAATGTTCTGAAATAATGGAGCCCTGGTCAGAAGAGGGAGAATCTTCCTCCACTCTGGGTCTCTTGTCCAGAGGGGGTTGGGAACCCCTGATAAGAGTAATTAAATCCTCAGCCATTTTGAGCATCTGCTTTTTAGGCATGGGGCCTGGAGATGGGCCCTGTGCAACAGGCCTCTTGGAATGCATGGCTGATTTAGACTTAGTAAAGGCCTTTATGGAAAAGGAAGAAGAAGGTCTGAAGACACCATGGGTGGAAGTGGACCTGTCCACATTAAGAGGCTCAACACTCACAGTGGCTTCGGTAGCTGTAGTCAGGGTATGGGCCTAGGAACCTGCGGTCTCTGTTACAGAAGACACCGCCAGAGAAGTGTCGTCGGTAGTCAGGGGCTGCGTAGGCGCCTTGCTGAGAACCGGACCACGTGTAGCCGGTTTTGGTGTGGTGTCGGTGGAGATCGCAGACCTCGCATGTCGGTCTTTGTCCTTGCGTTTTTTGGACAAAACAGTAGTCGGAGTCTCCAACGACATTTTATAATTAAAAGCTTTACCAAAAAAGTGCTGGGCGAACTCCGCCCGACGCTTAGTAGTGCGTTTATTGAAAGTAGCACAAAAGCGACAGCCCGAGACGTCGTAGTCTGGGCCTAAACAAGGTATACAGAGGGAATGGAAATCCTTATGCGGTATTTGCTTCTCACAAGAAATACAATTGTTAACTTTGTCCGACATCGGTCTGAGGCAAGAAAAGTTTCCCCAACGGGTTACTTAGCTTTAAAGAAGACTTCGGTTTCCAAATTTTCGTAATTTCAGGAGCTGGCCAACCGGCACTTGCGAACTGCTTCTGCTTCGGGCACCGTGCGGCAAAAAAGACTGAAGAAAATGGCATCGGCTGTGTCTTATATACCCCTGTCGCACTGACGTCAGGAAAGAAAGCGACAACAACTGACGCCAGACCTAGACTTTGGAATTCGGCCGACCGAGGACCCGCCTGACGGCAGGAGAACCCATCTGTAATGACTGCAGCTGTATGCACGATGAACATCAGAGAATTGCCAGTCCACCTACATTAAGATATTATGATGTTCAAAAACCAGTAACTCTTCCTTGTGACACTTCTACGTTTGGTCTTGGTGTAGTCATTCTGAAAGAGGGAAGACCAGTAGCCTATGCTTCGAGAACTCTAACCCAAACTGAGATGCAGTATGCTCAGACAGAAAAAGAACTCTTGGCAATTGTTTGCCTGTTCAAAGTTCCAGGATTATATTTAAGGCTGACCTATTCAAACAGACTGACCACCAACCTCTAGTCACTATTTTGCGAAAGCCTATGCAAACAGCTCCTCCGACATTGCAACACATGATGTTGAAATTGAAAAAAGTATAATTTCAATCTTGCTTGTACAAAAGGTAAACCTCTTTATCTTGCTGATACTTTATCCAGATCACCCAAAAAAAACACTGAACAGCATGAGAATAAGAAACCTGATTTTGAAGTCATGAAGTGAGAAATTTTTCTTCCACATATCTTGATGAGCTTAGAACTCATGCAGCTTCAAATTCAATTCTCCAGAAGCTCAACCACTTTATCAGTCGAGTTTGGTTGTCAAAGCAATCTTGTTTACCACCAGAAGTGCAACAATATTTTCCCTAAATAGATGAGATTTTGTCTGACAATGGTATCATCATGAAAGGTCCAAAAGTGATTGCTCCAGAATCCTTGCAACAAGAGTATATTAACATCTTGCACTGTGGCCACCCAGGAACGGATTCTACCAAATGAAGGGTGACAGGACTAGTATTTTGGCCTTCTATGTTAAGAGATATTGAGAAAGTACTAAGTACAAAAAAACAGTGAAAGTTCAACTCCTGAAATAGTATTTGTCCCACAAGCCATATTATGACAAGCAAGCCTTTCAATCCATTCTGAGGAGGAGAGATAGTAAGGATGCAGACAGCAAAAGGTTTTGATCAGATTGGAGTCGTGAAAAGTTTGCATCCAGAGCAGAGATTGTACATTGTGGAATCACAAGTAAAAGAATTTAGACAGAATCAGAAACATGCACTACCAGTGCCTGAGCAACTATTGCAGCATTTTGCCTGTGATAAATACTCTAGTTCTCAGAGTGACTTAGCCAATGTTCCAGCTCCAGAGGACATTCCAGCAAATATCCCCGTTACTGAGAATAATCCCGCGAGTCCTAAAGTAGATCGTTCACCAATGACTGTCCCTGTTGCTAAACCCAGTCCTAAGTGCTACATTACTAAATCAGGTCACATTTCCAGACCTTGTTCCAGATGCACAGCAACTTGGACATTAATGTTGTTTTATTCATTGTTGTCTGTATAATTTGCATTCCTATTCAAATGCCATTATTACTGCAAGACAGCTCAGTAAAGAGGGAGTATGTAGATCAGTGTGTGCATGTACCTTTAAGAAGCTTTCCAGTGCGCTAGCATGTGTATATAAATACTGAGCACGTGCAAGCAAGACTGCCATTTTGTAGTGAGCTGCAGAGGTGTATGCATGTATGAATGTATAGTAGTCAGTCAGTCTGTGTATATTTTATGTTGCTGCTATCAATCCTAATGTGTTGGTATGTAATACAGTATATAAACAAACACCCGAGCCTTTTCGTCTAAACTAGCTAGATAAGACCACTCATTTCTCAGCCTGGCACTTGCTCAAAACTCACAGCAAGCATTAAAACCCTAGCACTAGACCCCCCCCCCCCCTATACTGCACAGAAGGACAAGGCTCTATTCGACCTTACCAACCAATCAGTAAAACAGTTCACTACCTATCCAGGCATGTCTGGAGGGTAGTTTCAGGTGTACTCTTCAGTCCAACTGGTGAATCTGGGCATTTTGAGGCAATGTTACAACTACACAGACAACCCTCTCCTCCTACCACCAAACACTAATACATGTGAGAGATGCAATTATACAGCCAAACTGGAGGCTAAGATCGCTCAACCCAAGACTGGATCAGACAGTCAAGAGGAGAAGGGAATTACTTGCATCACACCACCAGTCTCACATAGACCTATTAAACCAGCACTGGCAAAAAACACACAAATACACGAAAACATACTCAGAGGCTCTAAACAAAAATCTGCAAAAGCAACAGAGACCTCCAAAGCAGACATCCAGGCAACCTCCACCCCCCCAACACATACCATGAAACACATACTTCACAAAACCAGTGTGCCACGCAATCACAGCCCTTAAGGCAAAATAACATGCCCAACACACTAGTAATAGGTGACTCTATAGTCAGGCACACTGGCATCCCACTCACTAGGCTGAACAAGGAGAAGGTTACTGTTGGCTACCTGTCAGGTGCCAGGATCTGCCACATAACAAAAGCACTCAAGTCACTCCAGAAAAGTACAAATACAAATCTGTCATTGTCCATGTTGGTTTGAAAGACCTGAGCTGTACCTCCCTGGACTACATGAAAAGAGACATGGAAGAGCTCTCTGATCACATAGCCCAGGCCGCTATGACCCTGACCCGGAGTAGCATCCTGCCCTCACCAAGAATAATACCACGGTATAAAGAAAAATATGACCAGTTTCAACAATTGGCTAAGCTTTTGGTATTCAAAAGGGATCCAGCGTCTGTCTGCCTGGGATGACATGCTCGACAAGCCACGTTGCTTCGCTAGGGATGGCTTGCACCTGTCACCCTTAGGCTTTCGAATACTGGCCAAGGCTCTTGCCACCCCATAGTGCCTTTTTTAGGCAAGGCTCAAAAGACAAACTGACCACCGTAAATAGCACAAGTAACAAAAAACTGAGGGTAATGCTATTCAATGCCTATTCAATGCCAGAAGTCTAAACCTCAAAATGCATGCACTCGAGGCACTCCTCAGTATGGAGGAAATCGATATATGTGCAGTAACAGAAACCTGGCTCCAGAGAGCACCCCAGCACTACCAGGCTACAACTCATACCATACATTTCGGCCACAAAACCCAGACCGAAATACAAAATGCGGGGGCGTATCCATATTCATCAAGGATACCCACACCTCCAGGTTGGTGACAGAGTACGATGGTTCAGAGATCATCCATGTGCAACTAACAACGGGCAAGACTGCAATTCAAATTGTAGCTTGCTACAGATCACCAACCATGTCCCAGGACCCACATTCCGCATTTCTGGAAACACTGGGAAACAAAGATCCTACCAAACACCCTAATATTGGGTGATTTCAATTACCCAAACATTAACTGGGAGAACTACTCAAGTACTAACTCCCTTGCCCAACATTTCCTAGAATTTATAAACTCAAATGCCCTGGATCAACTGGTCAACACCCCCACCAGAGTTGACAACATATTGGACCTGGTCATCACCAACATGGGCGACCAGTGTTCCACACCGAAGGTCAACTCCCTCGCTGGTTAGATCTGACCATAAACTAATCACTCTGGACATCTACATCCCGCCCGCACCCCCGGTTAAGGAAACCCCCGTGAAAAACTTTTCAAAAGCAAATTTCACGTTACTTAAGACGTGAGGTGGAAAGTTTCAAAGCCCCCATGCTAAAGGATAACGCTGTCCAAGCTGCAAAATCCTTTACTAATACACTCCATGGGCACCTACAAGAATGCATGGATCGTGTTATCCCAAACAAAACCAAGACTTACTCCTCCAAGAAAAGGAAACCAGTCTGGTGGACCCTGCCATAAACAAGCTTTACAATAGGAGGAGGAAACTAGTACAGAAAAGGAGTAAAATCCCAAGAAGGGAAGACATCCCTGAAGAAACTACGATCCCTCATAAAATCATCCAAGGCTAGCTTCGAAACAAAAATTTCCAAGGACTCCAAAGATAACCACAAGGCATTCTTTAACTATGTCAAGAATCTAAGTGGCAATTCTCAGATCTGCTCAGAGTTAGTGCAGAATGGCACAAAATACACTGAACCGACCGATATCGCCAACATCCTGGCAGACAGGTTCAGTGCAAACTTCACCCCCCTCTCATCCCCAAAAGGGCCCATAACCATACCAGAAGAATGTAGAGCCCCTGAAATCACACTCAGGTTAAAACAGCAGCTCGACTAAAGAAACTCCAGCTGTACTCGGTTGCATACCGCCTACTCAGAGGTGATCTCTGCCTGACATACAAGGCCATGTCCAACCCAGGATTGATGGACATGCTCCACCTAAAGAAAACCATATCCCCTCGAGCCACACACTCTAGGGACCTAAACCTCACCTCAACAATAAATAGGATGTGCTGGAGGGACAGATTCCTGTCCCAGAGACTTCCCATGCTTTGGAACAAGATTCCAGTCTACATTAGGCAGAGCTCCTCGCTAACATTCGTCAAGAGAAATCTTGATGAATGGATGGGAATCAAAGTTTACCCCGGGGATCACTTCAGTGGCTCTGCTGCACAGAGGCACAGGGAACTAATCTAGGGGGGCAGTGAAAGCCAACACATTCTGGCTAGGCTTATAAATACCTTTGGGCAGATAGCCTAGTACCTACCTAAGACAAGCAACAGTAACCAAATCAGAAGGGAAGGAGGGTGAGAAGAAATACTGCAACAGTGACCAACAGGACAGCTACTATTATGTTAAGTTCTTACTCAACTGTACTATGTCCTCAATGACATCATTGTTATAGTATTCCAAACAAACAGATGATCCCCAGAGTTGAAAGGTTTGCAAGGGGTGTTGGTTAGTTGATAGAGGACCTGTCCAAGAGGCTAAAATGGACTAATTAGCAAAAGCAGTCCTGGAACTAGAAAATGCATCAATCTTGTAGTGCTTAGTGAAGGTATGTAAAGATGACCAGGTGGCAGTTTCCAAAATAGCCCTTGCATCAAACCCATTTGTAGAAGGCCCCAGAGGATGCCACTGCCCTGGTAAAATGAGCTCGAGGGCATGAATATAAGGATTTGCCATGAAAAGAATAGCAAAATGAGATGGACTTAAGAGATCCAGCTTGCAATACCTTGTTTTCCATACTAGTTGGGCACATCCATGACTGAGACAAACAGCTGATCTCATTTTAAATAGATATTGTCTTGCTCAAATAAAACCTCAGCTGTTCATGTCTGTGAATGTCTACAGAGTGTAGGAGTCTTTCCCCCCTGTTCTGTGGGTAGTGGAAGAAAGTCAGAAGACTGATTGTCTGGTTGAAAGACAACTTGTTTATTACTTTTGGCATAAGAGAGGTTAGCCCTCAGGGTAACCCTGTCCATATGAAAAAAGAAAGAAAAAAAAAAGGGAGAAATGGCAATGAGTGTCTGTAGCCCTGAGACTCTAGTGGCAGAAATGAGAGTCAGAAACAGGATAATCTTACACGTGCAGATTTGAGATTTGCTGAGGCTGCTGGTTCAAATGAGGCAGACTGAGCTTTTTCAGGCTGAAGTTGAGGCCCCAAGGAGGGGGTACAGTTTTCCCTGGTAGTCTAAGATGCAGAATCTACTTTGACCTCAATTCCAGACATAACAGGTGGCCTAAGAAGCAGACAGGCAAGCTTTGATGGAGGAATAAGCCAGTCCTGCATCCATGAGCTCACACAAATAACTTTGGATAGAAGGTACCTCTGATTTGTTGGGCGTCTAGTTATTTCTATGGCACAAGAAAGATAATCTCTTCCATTTGGCTATGTAGGATTTTCGAAGGGTGGGTCTCTGGTTCTTTGCGAAAGTACGGCTGTGTAAAAATCGTACCATAAAAGTAGATGTCCTTCTCTTTACTGTTGCAGTATTCTTCACCTAAGTGACCTCCTGCCAAGGATAGCCCAACATCTGGTCGGTATACCAAAGACTTTAGCTCTTATAGGCACCTCTGCATGCAAGATGTAGGGCATAAAGGTGATGTATGGACCCAAACATTCAGAAAGAAAAGTTGTGTAAAATCTTACCATAATCATAGATGTCCTTCTCTTCTATGTTGCAGTATTCTGTACATATGGGTTTTCTCCTTTTGCTACCTGAACGGCTGGCCAGTATGCAAAATATTTCAGTCACTGTATGGTGCGTGGGACATCTGATGTGGCTAACAGAGTGTGGGCCATAAAAGTGATGTCTGCATGAACCAGCCCTCAGAACTGAGCTCCCCAGTCGGAATCTGCCCTCCTAAGGGTAATGCCAGTCCTGTGCCATCCAAAAAGGGAAATGCCGTATAGCAGGAGTTGTAGGTGGGTAGGAAGGAAGGAATACTGCAACATGGAAGAGGACTTCTATGGTTATGCTAAGATTTTACACAACTTTTCTATGTCCTTCTATTCCCATGTTGCAGTACTCTGTACATATGGGTGAGTGCCAAAGCTCACTGTGAAGAAGGGGGAGGTGGCCTAGTAGAATTCTCTAGGAATTCATGGAGGATAGCCCTGGAAAATTTGGCTCTAGTCCTAGAGACGTGGTCTAACTTGTAATGTTTGGTGAAGATATGCACAGACGACCAAGTGGCTGCTTGAAGAATAGTGGACGTGTCCAAACCCTTGAAGAAGGCCTCAAAAAAGCCATTGCTCTGGTGGAGTGTGCTATGACACTATCTTGCAGGGGTTTCCCATGGTGTTTGTAGAAAAAGGTAATGGCTTTGGAAATCCATGTTGAAATTGTTTCTCTAGGGCCCTGGGGTCGAAGGAGACAAAACTGATCAGCCTGTCTTGACGGACCTGGTCTTGTGCAGATAGAATCCAAGTTGCCTGTGCACATCCAAGGAATGAAATACTCTCACTGTCTCCCTGTGGATTGGGAAGAAGGTGAGTAGTTGGATGGCTTGATTTAAGGAAAGGTCATTAACCACCTTGGTATGAAGGAAGTGTTAGTTTTAAGAGTAACCTTGTCTGTGTGGAATACTAGGAAGGGAGGAATAGCCATGAGGACTTGTAATTCTAACATTCTCCTAGCTGAGGTCAAGGCCACTAGGAGGACAGTCTTCAAAGTGCAGTGTTTTAGGGAAGCTTTAGCAGCTGGCTCAAATGGGGGGAAGTGTGAGCTTTTCTAAAACATAGTTCAGGTCCCATGGAGGGGGAGAGGGCTTCCTTGGTGGTCTGAGATGAAGAACCCCCTTAAGGAACAGCTTTGCAGGAAGTCTGGCAGCTAAGGGGGAATCCAGGGGAAGACGTGCAGAAATTTCAGACAAATGGGTTTTAATAGATGAGAATGCTAACCCTGTCTTCCAATAGTTTATTTCAGTTATTTATTTTATTTTACATTTGTTGACCAGACTAGTCCAACTGGATACATGTCCATTTTCAGCAGAGGCCCGGGGAGATAAGCTCCTTTAAGAAAATAGAATGCAAAATTACAAAAACAACAATACTACATTTTTAACAATGATATACATATAAAATACAGTACAGCACTAGACTACAATAGAGGTAGTTTTGGTAATCATAAGATACTAGTAGTGGTTACCTTGTTACAAGGGAGGAAGAGACGAGAAGTTATTCAAGAGGAAACAACAGTGCACACAGTAGAGAGCTAATTGTTAAACACAGAGAAGGCTAGGACTGGTTGAGAAAACTCATAGAGATACGTTAGAACAGTCAAGTAAACATAGTTCACACAGGTAAGACAGTACTAGAGGAGTCTCGCTTTGCAATGGGTCCAACTGCCTTTTGAAACACCATATGGAGAATCTCTTCCACTTAGATAGGCAAGATTTCCCAGTATTTGGTTTCCTGGCCTCCTGCAGGACAGTGAGCACGTCCTCATTGTAAAGGTGTCTGAAAGGGATCAGAATCCTATCACCCACAGGGTGAGGTGGGTGGACTTGGATACCCTTTGTCCTGTGTGAGAAGGTCCACTCTGGGGGGGGGGGGGTAACTTGTGGTGAATGACCTTGGATATTGTAACAGGAGGGGGAACCAATGATGTCTTGGCCAACAGGGAGTCACCAGCAAGATTTGTGTTCTATCCTGCTGAATTTTCATAAAGACCTTCTGAACAAGGGGGAAAGGGGGGATGCAAAGAGAAGCATCCCCTTCCAGGAAATTGAAAAGGCATCTGTCTCCATAGCCTTGAGCTTCTGGTAGTGTAGTGCAAAAGGAAGGAAGCTGCCTGTTGATGGAGGAGGCAAACAGGTCTATTTTTGAGGTGTACCGCACCGGTGGACCAGGTCCAGGAACACATCCCTGTGTAGCATCCATCCATGCACCTTTGTCATGGATCGGCTGAGGGAGTCTGCCTGAGAATTCTGCTGTGAAGGTGAGCTAGTCTGCAAAGCAAATAAGATTTGGTCCCTGCTTGCTTGTTGAGATACCGCAGCACTGTGGTATTGTCTGTAAAGATTTTTAGGGGTCCTGAATGGAGATTAGTTTGGAAGGCCATAAGGGCCGGTAATATTTCCCTAATTTCTCGGATACGGCACTGGCCATACACACTGCAGTTTCAGGTGCCCCAGAGTTACTCCCCAGCCTAAGTCTAAGGCATCTGTGTACATTGTTTGGCTTGAGATGGGTGTAGGGGAAAACCCAGGTTGAGGTACACCTGATTCAACCATCAATGTACTTCTTGTTTGAGGCAGGGCAGGTGGAGAACCTTAAACTTTATTGAGTGGGAGTGCTGTGTCCAAACTTGACCTGAGGTACCACTGTAGTTTCCTCATGTAGAATCTTGCTAAAGGTAACATGGGGATAGTTGATGCCATGCAGCCCAGGAGCCTGAGGTACTGCCTTGTGGTCAATTCTGTGGTGTGAAGCACCAAAAGCAGGTGGTGTGTCAAGCTTTCCACTTTTGAGGTGGAAGGAAGGCTTTCATTATGTCTGTACGGATCCTGCACCCCAAGAAAACTATGTCTTGTGTAGGTACCAGTTGGGATTTTGGGAAGTTTATCTGAAATCCCAGGGACTGCAGGAGAGTAATTGCAACTTGTAAATGTTGCAGGAGGGACTGTTTGCAGTCTGCCTGAATGAGCAGGTCTTCCAAGTAAGGGAATACCTGGATTCCTTTTATCCTACAGAAGGCAATAACGGGCATTTGGTGAACACTCTAGATGCAGTGGAAAGCTCAAAGGGGAAGGCAGAGTATTAAAGTGAGAACAGCCCACACAGAACTGCAGATATTTCCTGAAACTGGGCCTTATAGGGATGTGAAGGTAGGCATCCTTATATCCAAGGTGACTATGAACCCTTGAGGGAGTAGGAATGTAAAGAGTTAGTAAGGTTAACATCCTGAAGGTTGGTACCAGAAGGAAGAGGTTGAGAAGTGAGAGGTCCAGAATTGGCCCTCAGGGACTGTCTTTTCTTGGAGCCAGAAAAATTCTCGAGTAGAAGACTCTTTCTATTGCAGACAGTGGAACTCTTAATGGTGCCTCGAGTCATCAGGTTGTCTAGCACTGGTTGTAATAGGGGGAGCTGTTCTTTTGAGGGCTGTGGGATACCCTTCCTTTTTGGGGGAATGATCCAGGTCATGAAGTACCCATCTTCTATTATGGAAAGGACCCATTTGTCTGAGGTGATGAGTCTCCACACTTGGACACAGTGAGAGAGATGTAATGAGAAAGGGCTGAAGGTGGGGACTCCAAAGTTGGCAGGTAGTGACACACTACCTGCCTTGTCTTGAAAGGGCGGCCTCTGGCTGGTCGATGACATGGCTCTGGTAGGAGTGGGTTGCTTTCTTGAAGTATTTCTAGGCCTAGCAGAGGAAGCAGGGTGTGAGTATTTTCTGATAAATTGTGTTTTGGCAGGATAATTCCTCTGGAATTTTGGAATAGGAGAAACCAGTAGGTGTTAAGTCCTACCTCTCCTTCTCCTTTTGTTGGAAGGACTTGAATAAGTCAACCACTTTTGCTCCAAATGGGGCTGTACTGCCCAAAGGAGCATCAACCAGCTTAGCTCTCAAATCATCTGGTAAGGGTTGGACACGTAGCCAGGAATACCTTCTTAAGGCTGATGTTGAGGCATCATAGCTGCACTGGAGTGCCTGGTAACCTGCAAAGTAGGGGTAACTAGGGAAGACAGTTGAGCTTTGGTTGCAGAGTCAGGGGAGTCGGACAATTCCTTGGAAATCTTCTACCAAAGGGATAAGGCATATTTAGCCATGTGTGTCTGATAATTAGTTGCTCTGAAAGCCAGATTAGCAGAAGTATACATTTGCTTACCCAAATGCTCCATGGTTTTGCTGTCCTTGTCAGCAGGGAGGTGGAAGGCAGTAGTTTAGAAGGTTTGTCAGTTGAAATGGAAATTGTGGCAGGGTCTGCAGCAGGGCACTTAGGTTTTACAAAGTCCCTGAGACTGCAAAATTTCTCATTAGCCCTGCATGGTACAGGGGGCTGAGAGTCCGGGTTCAGAGATGCTGCTGAGAAGGCATCCAAGAAAGCAGGAAGAAAGTACAGTTTTGTACCTACCATAAATGTAGATGTCCGATAGGAATGCATCTGCAGTCCTTACAAATGGGTTGTCCTGTCGTCAGGCAGCCCTTCGGTCGGCCGGATTCCAAAGTCTGGGTCTGGCTTCGGCTGGTGTCGCACTTCACCCGACGTCATAGCTGCAGTTCTTCGGGTATAAAGGCATCAGCCGACGCCATTTTCCTCAGTGTTTCTTGCCCCAGATGCCAGGTGCCCTCTTGGATGGCTAAATTTGGATAAATGCCAATGTTTCCAAATAGTAGAGAGCAAACACATAAAATAAGCATGTATGTACATATATACAAACAAATACACCATAATAGATCCCCCCCAAGCTAGCTAAAAGATGGCAAATACCTAGGAGTACCACAGAGGGAAGGCGGGTAATCCTGACTGCAGATGCATTCCTATCGGACATCTACATTTATGGTAGGTACAAAACTGTACTATGTCCTTCAAGGATGCATCTGCAGTCCTTACAAATGGGTAGAATACCATAGCCAAACTAGGGAGGAGGAAAAAGAGAGATTATGGTGTAGTTAGGATCCCTTGCAAAACAGCAGTGGCAAAACCTGCTCGGGATCTAGAGTATAAAGGTAAATTATAATGCTTGGCAAATGTATGCACGGAGGTCCAAGTAGCAGCCTCTATAATGTCCTTGGTAGCCACTCCTCGTAAGAAAGCTGTGGTAGTGGCTGTAGCCCTTGTGGAGTGAGGCCTGATGTTCTCTGGAGTTTTCTTTCCATGGTAGGAGTAACAAAATCTAATGCAATTTCCTATCCACTTGGAGATTGTCTGTTTTGAAATTGGTTTTCCTTCCTTTCCTGTTGCATATGCTACCAGAAGCTGGTCAGTTTTTCTATTGGACTTGGTCCTGTCCATGTAGTAGCGTAATTGTCTATGTACATCCAAAGTATGCAACAGTCTTTCTCCCCTGTTCTGTGGGTTGGGGAAGAATGTAGGTAGGTGGATAGCCTGATTTAAAGACACTCTGGATACCACCTTAGGCATAAATGTAGGATTTGTTCTCATGGACACTATCTTGATGGAAGATCAGGAAGGGTTGCACTGCCATTAATGCCTGTAGTTCAGAAACCCTTCTTGCTGAGGTGATTGCCAGCAGGAAAGCAGTCTTCCAGGATAAGTATTGTAATTCTGCTGTTGCTGCTGGTTCGAAAGGGAAGTGTCAATTTTTCTAGCACAAAGTTCAAGTCCCATGCTGGCAATGGTGGTTTCCTAGGAGGTTTTACATTTTTAATTCCTCTCAGAAACTGCCTGAGCAGAGGATGTGAGAAGACAGGAGGATCCAAGCTGTATTCTGCTGAAATAGCTGATGCATGTATCTTGATGGAAGAATAGGACAGGCCTGTATGGAAGAGCTCTGCCAAGTACTCCAGGATGTTGGCTATGTTTACCAGTGACACATCTCCCTTTGCAGTACTCCAAATGAGATATCTTTTCCATTTTGCTGCATAATTCTTTCTTGTTGAAGGTCTACGAGCCTCAAGGATAATGTCTTTAACCCTTTGGGATAAATTTGGGTTAATTGATCTTATGTAATGTTCCAGGCAGTCAGCTGCAGAGTTTTCAGGTTTGGATGCAGGATGTTGTAGTTGTTCTGTGTTAACAGCAATGGGATCAGGGGTAGTGTCCATATTTGTTCCCGAGACATGCTCCTCAGTAATGGGTACCAATGTTGCCTTGGCCAGTCTGGAGCTATCAGAATGATCCTTGGACGTTCCTCTTTGATCTTCAATAGCACCTTGTGCATCAAAGGAAGTGGTGGGAATGCATATGCTGTCAGCTTTTCCCAACTGAAAGATAGGGAGTCCACCTTCCAAGCAAGTGGTGGTACGTCCTTGTGCAGAATTTCTTTAGCTGGTGATTGAGTGGGGATGCAAATAAGTCTATTTGTGGTAGTCCCCATTCTCTTGTGATGGCTTTGAAGATGTCCGGATGCAGCATCCATTCGTGGGCATCCGTGGTAGTCCTGCTTAATATGTCTGCTAGAATATTTTCTTTTCCCGGTACAAAAATTGCTTGTAACTGAATGTTGTAGCTCAGAGCCACATCCCATAGGTCCAGTGCCAGCCGGCATAGAGGGTATGAATGTGTGCCTCCCTGTTTGTTGATGTACCACATAACTGTGGTGTTGTCTGCCCTTATCATCAACTGACCTTCTCGGAGAAATGGTCTGAATGACTGGATTGCCAATTTTACTGCCAGCATTTCCTTTAGATTTATGTGCAAGCGCAGCTGGTCTTGAGTCCATAAGCCTTGTATGCACTTGTTCAGCATGTTGGCCCCCCAACCGAGGTCTGAGGCGTCTGTCGTGATGGTTTGGCTTGGTTGACTGTTGCAGAAGGGCAATCCTGTGTTTGATTGACAGGCCTGAGCCCACCATAGGAACTCTTGCTTCAGGCATGGGATTATTGGAATTTTGGTTTCTAGGCTGTGCTTGTGTTGAGACCACAAGTTCTTTAGGTACCACTGTAGCTTTCTCATATGCAGTCTGGCATGAGGGACCAGAATTATGCAGGATGCCATGAAGCCTAGGGCTTGCAGTACTTTTCTTGCTGTTAGATGGTTCTGCTTTGTTAATGCCAAGAAGTAGAGAGGTAGTTGCTCTTGCTTTTCTGCAGTTAGGAATGCCATCTGTTTTGATGTGTCCAGCTCTGCACCCAGAAAGGTTATTCTTTGGGATGGAATCAGCCTTGACTTTTTTATATTGACTGTACATCCCAGGGCTTGCAGCAGGTAAATGACTCTTTGTAAGTCTTCTGTTAGCTTGTTTTTGTTGTCCGCTTGTATTAGGCAGTCGTCCAGGTAGGGGTAAATTTGGATTCCCTGAAGCCTGCAATGAGCAATTACTGATGCCAGGCATTTCGAGAACACTCTGGGCGCAGTAGATAAGCCAAAGGGCAATGCTGAGAATTGATAATGCTCTGATCCTGCAAGAAATCTGAGGTATCTTCTGCAATTTGGTCGTATGGGGATGTGCAGGTATGCCTCCTTGAGATCTAGAGTTACCAGCCAAGACTCCTTGCCCAACATGGGAAGAAGCTGCTGTAGGGTCAGCATTTTGAATTTTGGAACAATGAGGAATGTGTTTAAAGCGGACAGGTCGAGAATAGGCCTCCATTTGCTCTCTTTTCTTGGTACCAGGAAGAGTCTGGAGTAAAATCCTTTCCTTGTTCCATAGATGGTACCTTTTCCACAGCTCTCATTCTTAATAATTGAGATATTTGCTTTAGAGCTTCTGCCCTTTGAGTAGGTGGTAGGTTTGGCATTCCTCTCTTTCCTGGTAGAGTATGGAAATGGAACCTGTAACCTTGGTCTATAGTTTGCAAAATCCATTTTTCCCTTGTGATGCAATGCCAGTTCTTTGAAAATAAGGCTAGCTTTCCGCCTAAGGGTGCTTCCAGTTGTTCCCTGGTAGGCGGTGCCACAGCCAAGTCACTGTGATTGTGTTGTTGTAGTGGTGGTGGCTGCGTCTGTGCCTCGCTGGTTGTTACCCTGCCACTGGCGTCCCCTGTAGGCACCCCTGGATTGGTTTCTGCCTCTTGAATGCCTATTCCTGCCTCTCTGTGCTTTAGAGGAGTCCGGAAAGGACCAATTCTTGGAGGGCCAGTTCCTGCTAAACCTTGGAGGTTGAACCTGTAAGAAATCTTTCACTGTTTGTACAGATTTCGCCTTCTCTTCCATCTTTTTCAGTACCTGCTGTGCAGGAGAACCAAATAAATTGACTTTGTCCATGGGTGCATCTAAAAGTTTTGATTTGACATGGTCCGGTAAGGCCTGCTCTTTCAACCATGCATGCCTTCTGATAACTGTGCCAGTCATGGCTGATCTAAAGGAAGCCTCCAGTGCATCATAGCCACACTTTAAAGAATGGTTACTAACTTGCTGTATGTTATGTACCATTTCCTGAACATACTTCTTATCTAAAGATTCATCAGAAAACAGTTTTTTAGTTAACTGGTCTAGCATAAATTCTTGATATTGAATCATATGAAATTGACAGTTCAAAGCCCTAGCTGACAGAGTAGCAGAAGTGTAAACTTTTTTACCCCATCTCTCTAAGGACCTGGATTCCCTTTCAGAGGGGAGGGGGTTTTTAGCAGATGTAGTTGCTACAGCCTTAGGCCCCTGGGAGATAGTCTCTGGATCTGCAAAAGGAGCCTTGTATAAATGGTGATGAGTGTCCGGGACCCTGTTAAACCTATCGGGCTTAGCAGGGGCCGGAGGTAATGAATCAGGGGCAGTGCAAGCATCATTAAATGCATCATCCACAACAGAAAGAACTGGAGGTATAGCTAAAGGCCTATGCTGTGGCAAATGTAAAAAGGTTCTAAGCCTTTTCCTGGAGTCTGAGAAATCTTGGCCCTGCCACTGAAATTGTTCCCTCATAGCATGCAAGGTTTCCCCAAAGGAAAATTCCTCAGGTGGAGAGGCAGAAGGGATGGACTCTTCAGCATCAGAGTCTTCGTAAGGAGTAGGAGCCTCAGGAGGGTCTGTATTTTCTGAGTCATCAGAGGAATCATCTGTGGATACTGGCTCTGGGGCTCTGCTCTAGGCCTCTTCTGGAGGTGGATGAGAGGCCCTGTCTGGATGAGGCTGGGATCCACAATTAGAGAAATGAGATCCTCTGCCAGAGAAAGCATATGGGAACTGGAGCTGGGCCTGTGAGAGGGGCTTAACAGGCACAGTTTTTGAAGCTTTAGCTGCTTTAGCCCTGGCAAAGGCCTTAATAGACATGGCTGCAGGAGGCCTAGCAGCTCCACGTGCAGGGGTTGAAATATCCAAGGAATAGTGTCAGATAATTCCTGAGAAACCGCAACTGCAGGTTGGATTTCAGCCGATTCCACCAGGTTAGAAGAGGCCTCGGTAGAAGGCATGTTTTCGGCTGGGGAAGAACCGCTTGCTCGGTTTCAGCGAAACCGAGACACTC
The DNA here is from genome assembly GCF_019279795.1 of Protopterus annectens. Classification (NCBI taxonomy): domain Eukaryota; kingdom Metazoa; phylum Chordata; order Ceratodontiformes; family Protopteridae; genus Protopterus; species Protopterus annectens. The sequence continues at coordinate 604,006,332 of NC_056746.1, read as the reverse complement.
GTGGTTGGCTTAACCGGTTTCGCCAAAACCATGGACTGCGAGTGCCGGTCCTTTTCGCGCTTTTGGTTATTTGTGAAGTCGGTGGATCCGACGGCATAATATAAGCAAAATCAGAGCCGAAAAACTGCTCAGTAAATTCCGACCGACGCCTAAGCGTCCGTCGGATTTTAGAAGCACAGGCTAGACAAGCTGCTACGTCGTGGTCTGGGCCTAAACAAGGTAAGCAGTAAGAGTGGAAATCTTTATGAGGTATTTGTTTCCCACAAGTTAAACAGTTATTCACTTTTTCTGACATCGGCTGAGGCAAGAAAGAGTCCCCAATGGGGTACTTAGCTTTTTAGAAGTCTTCGAAGTAGTATTCGGTAGTAGTAATCTCTGGTTCTGACCAACCGGCACTTGCGAACAGCTTCTGCTTCGGGCGCCACGCGGCAAGAAAGACTGAGGAAAATGGCGTCGGCTGATGCCTTTATACCCGAAGAACTGCAGCTATGACGTCGGGTGAAGTGCGACACCAGCCGAAGCCAGACCCAGACTTTGGAATCCGGCCGACCAAAGGGCTGCCTGACGACAGGACAACCCATTTGTAAGGACTGCAGATGCATCCTTGAAGGACATTGGGAGAAACAGCAGTAGGAGTTGGAAAATCCATCTGAATGAGGTCATAATATTTGTACTTCTGTCATTTCAGATAATTCCCACTTAAAGTGTTCCTTCATTTTGGCAGTAGTTTCCCCACAGGTTAGATCCTCTACTGGGGAGTCAGGATCAATAGATTCTTCCTCTAGGGAACCATATCCCAGGGGAGAAGGCAGTTGGGAGGCATATGAAAGGGATTCTTCAAGAAGAAGAAGAATCAGAGTATTCTTCCTCTTCACTCTGAGAGGGATCTGATGCCAGAGGCTTGGGGCTTAGGAATGGAGGGGGAATTGTGGAAGTCCCTGTAGTGGTAGGCCATAAGGCCATAAAGGCATTAAACAGGCTTTGACTAAAAGCCTGCTAATCCGGAGTACTTTCAGGAGCAGGAGATGCAAGCTTTCTTTTTAATTCCTTTTGAGAGCTGGTCTAGTGGGCGTCTGAACCGTAGAAGGCCTAGAGTTGCATGGCTGGATAGAAATGGAGGGGTCCGATGGTCCTACTGAAATTGCAGGTTCCCCCTTGGTGTTGGAAACAGGCATCGGGAAAGCTCCATGGATGTGCCTTCCATGCAGGATTGTGCAGCTTCCATACATGTATCTGCTGTAACCGAAGTGGCGAAGCCTAAGCCTTCAATACCAGGCCGACATCAGCCATAGGCTGAGTGTTGGACGAAGGAGGCACAGTGGCAATTGTAGGCCTGACTGTCTTGGTCTTCTTTTTAGGCAGTTCGGTAGGCAGGTCGGCGGAACCCTCCATACCTAATGCTAATTGCGCCAGACATTGGTTTTCTAAATATAAGTTAAGTTTGTGGAATCGGCTAGAGAGAGTTCTGTGCACAAAAGCCTGGCAGATGGTGCATGCCTTGTACTCAAGCATCCTACCTAAACAAAACAAGCACTGATCGTGGGCATCCTTCTGAGGAATCTGATGGCTGCACTTACACTTGCCCTTTCTGGATGACATGAACAAGCATTAGAAAAGTACAGTTGTGTACACTTAACATAAATGTAGATGTTAGAGTGTATTCACTGTTGCAGTCATTACATATGGGTAATCTGCAGGCAGGTTGTCCTCAGTCGGCCTGAATTCCAAAGTCTTGGGTCCTGCGTCAGTTGCTGTCTCCTCTTCCACAACATTAGGTCGTCAGGGGTATAAAATATGCAGCCGATGCCATTTTCTTTAGTTTTTTTTGCCCCCAAAAAGGTAGCAAAAAAAAATATATATATATATATATATATATATATATATATATATATATATATATATATATATATATATATATATATATATATACATACACACGCAGCAATATAAACTTTACCTTCATCTACAAGCAAATACACCACATAGGCTGTAGAAGATAGAGAAGGAAAGAAACTCCAGGATGACAGGGGGATGGCAGGAGGGTAACCTGGACTGCAACAGTGAATACACTCTACATTTATGGTAAGTGTACACAACTGTACTATGTTCTTCGTGTTTCACTGTTGCAGTCATTACATTTGGGTAGAATCCCAAAGCTATGGTTGGGAGGCTGGAGCTAAACAGCATTAGGTGCAGCTATAAGGCCCTGCAGAACTGCAGTGGCAAAGCCTGCCCTGGATTTAGAGTAGAGAGGCAAATGATAATGCTTTGTAAAGGTGTGAACAGAACTCCAAGTAGCAGCCTCTAGAATGTCTTTGGTTGATACTCCCCTGAGAAAGGTTGCTGAAGTAGCTGCAGCTCTGGTGGAATGACACCTAATGCCCTTGGGCACAGTTTTACCATGGTGTACGTAGCAGAAACGGATGCAGTGGCTTATCCACTTTGAAATTGTCTGCTTTGAAATAGCCTTGCCTTCTGATCCTGCAGCATATGACACTAGTAATTGCTCAGTTTTTCTTAGAGTTTTAGTCCTGCTCAAGTAGAATCTTGGCTGTCTGTGCACGTCCAAGGAATGCAGAATTCTCTCCCCTTTGTTCTGTGGATTTGGATAAAAGGTTGGCAGATGAAATATTTGGTTAAGAGCCACACTGGAAACCACCTTAGGCATAAAAGTAGGATATGTCCTCAGAGACACCCTGTCTGGGTAAAATATGATAAAAGGCTCTACAACCATGAGGACCTGTAGCTCTGAAACTCTTCTTGCTGAAGTAATTGCTAGTAGCAGAGCTGTTTTCCATGATAAGAACGTTATATCAATGTTAGCAGCTGATTCAAATGGAGGCAGGGTGAGCTTTTCCAACACATAATTGAGGTCCCATGCAGTCAATGGTGATCTTCTAGGAGGCCTTAAATTTTTGGCTCCTCTAAGATACTGCTTTAGTAAATGATGAGAAAAAATTGGTGGTGCTGTATTATAATGAGCCGAAATGGCAGAGGCATGGATTTTAATTGATGATAAAGATAGGCCTTTATCAAGCATCTCAGTTAAGTATTGCAATATCTGATGAATATTTGGTTCTGCTGTATCAATTCCTTGTGCTTGATTCCAAGCACAGAATCTCTTCCATTTGTCAGCATAAGGTTATCTAGTACTAGGCCTTCTGGCTTCCAAAATGGCATCCATCACAGCTTTACTGAGAGGCGTTGTTTGTATGACTACATGATCTGCCATGCTGCCAGGTTCGGGGTCTGTACTTGATTGTGCAGGATCTGATTGTTTTGCTGTGACAGTAGTTGTGGTCTTTGAGGCAAGGTCCAAGCTGGGTATTAGGTTCATAGGTTCATTCTAGGCTATCTGCCCTAGGGCATTTATAAGCCTAGCCAGAGTGTGTATGGCTTTCACCACCCATTTTAAATTAATTTTGCTATGCCCTTTTTCGAGGTTAGTATACTGTGCCTCTGTCTAACAGTGACACAGAAGTGATACCCGGGGTAAACCTACGATCCCCCACCCACTCAAGACTCCTCTTAAAAAGAGTCAATGAGGGACTCTGCCTAACCTGGACAGGGATTTTATTCCAGAGTGAAGGGAGCCACTGGGTTATGAATCTGTCCCTCCAGCATGTCCTATTTATTTCAGTGCTGAGGTTCAAGTCTCTCGAGCACGTAGCTCGATGGGATTTGGATTTTCTGAGGTGCAGCATGTCCATTAATTCCGGGTTGGACATGGCTTTATACGTCAGGCACAGATTGCCTCTGAGCAGGCGGTATGCCACTGAGTAGAGCTGGAGCTTCTTTAACTGGGCAGCATATGGCATCTGTTTGAGCCCTTTGATCCTCTTGGTGAGGTACCTTTGGGGTCTTTCCAGTTGCTGCAGGTGTCTGGTAAGGTACATCCCAAAAGGGGCATTGTACTCAATTATGGGCCTGATGAGGGATGAGTAAAGAGGCACGATGACCTCCCCTGATCTAGATGGGAATCCCTTCATGATTAGGTGGGCTATATAAAATGTTTATCTAACCACTTTGGCCACATGGCTGTCAAATGAGAGATTGCTATCAACTTGGGGCCCCAGGTCCCTAATTACTTCTTCCGTACTTAATGGATTACCACCTATGTGGTAATTTGTGGGCACTTTGTTTTTGCCAAAGGGGATGACTATACACTTTTTGGCATTTAGCTTAAGGCCATGGCTCTGGCACCAGTTGTCTGTTTCTATGAGGCCCTTTTGGAGGATTGCTTGTGTCGGCTGGAGAGTCAATTATGGCGCCTAGTTTGCAGTCATCTGCGAACTTGGTCAGCCACAGTCCTTCCGTGTTGGCCTGTACCTCCGAGAAATATATACCAAACAAGAGAGGTCCCAGGACTGAGCCTTGTGGGACGCCACTTGTAACTGGTTTGGAGTCTGACATGGCTCCAGCAATTCTAACCATGTGGGTTCTGTCCTTGAGCCAGTTTGCAACTCATCTAGTGACATAGGGGTTTATATTTAAGCTGGTGAACTTATCTATAATGCCCGAGTGGGGTATTGTATCGAAGGCTTTTGCGAGGTCCAGGTAGGCTGTGTGGACCACCTTCCCCTCGTCAATGGCCTTGGTGACTGTTTCAAAGAAATCGACCAGGTTTAAGAGGCAGGATCTGCCCTTAACAAAGCCGAACTGGGTAGGATCCATTGTCTGTAGGTCCCCAATATCTTTATTTATGAGGTCCATGATGATCCTTTCCATAGCTTTGCAGACCAAGCTAGTCAGGCTTATGGGGTGATAGTTTCCAGGATCCATTGAGGCACTGCCTTTGTGGAGAGGGACCACTGTTGCTGTACGCCACTCTTTGGGTACATAACCTGTAGTAAGGCTGAGATTGAACAGTAGTTTTATGTTTGGGTTTAGCTCTTCTTGGAGTTCATGTAGGACACAGCCCGGGACACCGTCTGGTCCCATTGATGCTGTGTTTTTTGCTTTGGAGAGGGCGGCTCTTACCCGAGCATCTGAGATGTCAGGGGGGCAGCACTCTGCTGGGATAGATATTTGCCCTTTGGTGGGAGGGGAGTTTGCGCTGAACCTGTCAGCTAGGATGTTGGCAATGTCTGTGGGTTCGGTGTATTTTTTATCATTCTGGACTAATTCTGAGCATATCTGGGAATTCCCACCCAGGTTCCTAACATAACTAAAGAAAGCCTTGTGATTATCCTTAGTGTCCTGTGCAATTTTTCTCTCGAAGCTGGCCTTAGACGATTTTATGAGTGCCCGTAGTTTTTTGCTACCACTGATCAGAGATGCCTTCCCTTTTTGGGATTTTGCTCTATCATGTAGTAGCTTCCTCCTTCTATTGTATAGTTTGTTTATGGCTGGGGTCCACCAGACAGGACGTCTGCCTTTGGAGAATTGGGTCTTGGTTTTATTTGGGATTGCATGATCCATGCATTCCTGAAGGTGTTCACAGAATGAGTTTATAAAGGATTCGGCGGCCTGGGCCGTATTTTCCACAGGTCCGGGGGCTTTGAAGGTTTCCACCTCGGTTTTGAGGAGTGTGAAATTTGCTTTAGAGAAGTTTTTCACTGTGGTTTTCTGGGCAGGGGTGGGTCGGATGTGAATATCCAGTGAGATTAGTTTATGGTCTGATCTTACCAGTGAGGGATACACTTCTGGTCTGGAGCAGAGTCCCCATGTTGGTGATGATCAGGTCCAGGATGTTTTCCCCACTTGTGGGAGTGGTAACAAATTGTTCCATAGCATTTGAGTTTATAAATTCTAGGAACCTTTGGGCTAGGGTGTTGAAGCTAGACTAATGCTCCCAGTCTATGTTTGGGTAGTTGAAGTCGCCCAATATAATGGTGTTTGGAGAGACCTTCATATTTTCCAGTGTTCTCAGGAAGGCCGAGTGGGATTCCTGGGTTTGGGAGGGTGGTATGTAGCAGGCTATAAACTGGAAGGCAGTTTTACCCACTGTTAGTTGCACATGGATAGTCTCTGATGCTTCGTGCTGTGCCACCAACCTAGAGGTGTGGGTATCTTTGATGAATATTGATACTCCCCCCTCCTTTAGTGGTTCGGTCCAAGTTTTGGGGCCGAAAAGCATGGTATGAGGTATAACCTGGTAGTGCTGGGGTGCTCTCGGGAACCTTGAACCAGGTTTCTGTTACTGCACAGATATCTATGTTCTCCATGCTAAGGAGAGTTTTGAGTGCATGCATCTTGAGGTTTAGACATCTGGCGTTGAGTAGCACTACTCAGTTTCTTATCCCTTGTGATACCTATGGAGGTGGGTTTGTCTTTTGAGCCTTGCCTAAAAAAGGCACTATGGGGGTAGCAAGAGCCTTTGCCAATATCCAAAAGCCCAGGGGTGATAGGTGCAAGCCGTCCCTAGTGAAGCATCGTGGCTTGTCGAGCATGTCATTCTAGGCTGACAGGCATCGGATACCCTTTGAATGACACCAATACTTAAGCCAATTGTTGAAACTGATCATCTTGTCTTCATATTGTGGCATCATTCTTGGTGAGGGTAAGATGCTACTCAAGGTCAGGTTCATACCAGCCTGAACTACATGCTCAGAGAGCTCCTCTATGTCTCTTTTCAGGTAGTCCAGGGAGGTACATCTCAGGTCATTCACACCAGCATGGACAATGACTGAGTCATATTTGTACTTGCCTTGGAGTGACCTGAGTGCTTGTGTTATGTGGCGGATCCTAGCGCCCGACAGGCAACTCACCGTGACCTTCTCCTTGTTCAGCCTGGTGAGCGGGACGTCAGTGTGCCTGACGATAGAGTCGCCTATTACAAGTGTATCAGGTGTGTTGTTTAGCCTTAAGGGCTGTGACTGTTCAGCACACTGGCTTTGTGAGCTACGTGTTGCACGTGTTTTGTGTTGGGGTAGCGGTTGCTTGGGTGTCAGATTTTTATTTAGAGCCTCCGAGTATGTTTTTGTGTGTTTATGTGTTTGGTTTGCTGTCGTGGTAGGTCTATGTGAGACTGGAATTGGAGTGAGTGTGGTTTCCTTCTCCTCCTGACTGGTTACGCCAGTACTGCGTTGAGAGTGCTTAGCCTCCAGTTTGGCTATATGGCTGCATCTCTCACATGTGTTGGAATTTCTTGGGAGGAGGATAGGGTTGTCTGTGTACATGAGGCAGTTGTAACATTGCCTCAAGATTCCCAGATTCATCAGCTGGACTGGAAAGGAGATGGACAACTGACCTTTGGACATGCTAGAATAGTATTGGGAATTCATTTATAATTGAAAAAAGGGCCAATGGGGAACAAGGTACTCAGGGGGAGTTTGTGAGGGTGTAGTGCTTTTAATTTTTTAGTGCTGACTTATATAATTGCTTTAGTGAGCAAGTGCCAGGTAACTTAAATGCAATGTGTTACAGGTAACAAATAAACGACAAACAGTAACTAACTTTCAAGTGAAACAAGGAAATAAGTACAGTAAGCAATGCAGATATCACTAGGGATCCACAGAAGCGCTGAAAAGCCACGTTTTAGGTGGAATTAGAGTTTCAGGGAAGTAACAAGCATACAAACAAAGCTAGATTCAGCAGGCCTGGATTTAGTCTATGCTACAGCAAACAAGGTATACCAATTTCAGTAAGAAGCAGTTCAAATATGCAGGCACTATAAGTCTTTAACCAGAAATTCCCAGCTCAGAAGGGCAGAGTCCAGCCTCTCCTCCCACAAGAGTGCAGACCACGAACCTTCTTAATGTAAAATAACTGGCCAGAAGCCCAAGTGCTTAAACCAGAACTAATACACTTTTAGAATAACAGACACTGAGCCCTCAATCAGCAGTTCCCAACTTAGAAGGATGTAAGCTACCTGTCCTGCCACCACAGTGCAGGCCACAAACCTTCCTAATGTAAAACAACTGGTCTGAAGCCCAAGTGCTTAATCCAAAAGACTTAGAATGATAGCTACACTTTAATCAAGTTACTACCAAGCAGTAATAAATACAATTGAATACTTTAAAGAATGCCTGGATTAGTGCTCAAGTTATATAAACAAAGCTACATTCAGCAGGCCTGGATCTAGTCTATGCTACAGAAAACAAGGTGTACCAATTTCAGTAAGAAGCAGTTCAAATATGCAGGCACTATAAGCCTTTAACCAGAAATTCCCAGCTCAGAAGGGCAGAGTCCAGCCTCTCCTCCCACAAGAGTGCAGACCACGAACCCTCTTAATGTAAAATAACTGTCCTGAAGCCTAAGTGCTTAAAGCAGAATTAATACACTTTTAGATAAACAGACACTGAGCCCTCAATCAGCAGTTCCCAACTTAGAAGGATGTAAGCTACCTGTTCTGCCACTACAGTGCAGACCACAAACCTTCTTAATGTAAAACTGGTCTGAGGCCCAAGTGCTTAAACTAAAAGGCTTAGAATGAGTTACACCAAGCAGTAATAAATACAATTGAGTACTAAGATGATGCAAAAGCAAAATAAAGTAGGAAGAAACACAAATACAGTAAAAGCAGATACATTTTTTTTTGAGTGAGCAAATGAGATGGGCCCAGGAGGAGTATCCAAGTGCAAATTTACAAGAGGGGCGGGCAGTTTCAAAGCCACCAAGATTAACACCAAGTCAAAAACAGGGAGGGTGGGTGATGACCTACTGAAAAAACAGTCACAACTTCCAGCTAGATATTGCTCAATGCAACACAAACAAATTGCTTTAAATTGTGTATTTGATGAAAGTGCAGATAAAAATTTACTTAACTCCACTTATGCGTTCAGTTGATTGTATGCAGGTTTTAGCTGGCCAAAGCTCACAGTTTAAACAGAAAATAATTCACTGTACCACTTGTATAAGACAGAAACTGAATAACAATAAAGTAAACTACCCCCACCCACTTATCACTGGCTATGCAGATTTTTTAACAAGCCTTAACTGAAAATACCACTTGTATAAGACCTACTGAAAAAACAGTCAACTTCCAGCTAGATATTGCTCAATGCAACACAAACAAATTGCTTTAAATTGTGTATTATTTGATGAAAGTGCAGATAAAAATTTACTTAACTCCACTTATGCGTTCAGTTGATTGTATGCAAGTCTTAGCTGGCCAAAGCTCACAGTTTAAACAGAAAATAATTCACTGTATCACTTGTATAAGACAGAAACTGAATAACAATGAAGTAAACTACCCCCACCCACTTATCACTGGCGATGCAGGTTTTTTAACAAGCCTTAACTGAAAATACCACTTGTATAAGACCTACTGAAAAAACAGTCACAACTTCCAGCTAGATATTGCTCAATGCAACACAAACAAATTACTTTAAATCGTGTATTATTCGATGAAAGTGCAGATAAAAATTTACTTAACTCCACTTATGCATTCAGTTGATTGTATGCAAGTCTTAGCTGGCCAAAGCTCACAGTTTAAACAGAAAATAATTCACTGTACCACTTGTATAAGACAGAAACTGAATAACAATGTAGTAAACTACCCCCACCCACTTATCACTGGCTATGCAGGTTTTTTAACAAGCCTTAACTGAAAATGCCATTTGTATAAGACCTACTGAAAAAGCAGTCACAACTTCCAGCTAGATATTGCTCAATGCAACACAAACAAATTACTTTAAATTGTGTATTATTTGATAAAAGTGCAGATAAAAATTTACTTAACTCCACTTATGCGTTCAGTTGATTGTATGCAGGTCTTAGCTGGCCAAAGCTCACAGTTTAAGAGACAAGTTCCTTACGATTGGGTACCAGTATTGGCATGGCCAGTCCGGGGCAATTAGTATCATCTATGGTTTCTCTTGTCTGATTTTTAGGAGGACTTTGGGGAGAAGAGGCAGAGAAGTAAAGGCGTAAAAACTGATAGGGCGTCCACTTTCCATGCTTGTCTGTGATAAGTCCTTGTGCAGAATCTTTTCAACTGATAATTTTGAGGAGAGGCAAATATAGATCTATGTTTGGGCTCCCCCATTTGTCTGTTATCATGCTGAAGACTTGTGGATTTAGTTTCCACTCGTGAGGATCCATAAGGTTTCTGCTTAAATCGTCTGCCAGAGTGTTTTGTTTTTCTGGCAGGAATTGAGCTTGAAGATGTATTTGGTTGGTCAAAGCTGTGTCCCACAGTGCCATGGCTAATCTGCAAAGGGGGTATGAGTGCGTGCCCCCTTGCTTGTTTATATACCACATGATTGTGGTGTTGTCCGTCTTTATCAGTAGTTGTCCTGGATGCAGTAAGTCCTTGAAGGCTGTTAGGGCATTCTGAACAGCTAGCATCTCTTTCTGGTTGATGGTGGTGTCCGTCTTTATCAGTAGTTGTCCTGGATGCAGTAAGTCCTTGAAGGCTGTTAGGGCATTTTGAACAGCTAGCATCTCTTTCTGGTTGATATGTAGATGCATTTGTTTTGGTGTCCATATGCCCTGAATGCATCTCCCTGCCATGTGGGCCCCCCAGGCATAATCTGATGCGTCTGTTAAGCTTTGGCTGGCAGGGGGTAGAGTGAAGGGCCATCCCATGTTTTGGTGACATGCCTTTGCCCACCATAGAAACTTCTGTTGCAGGCAGGGAATGAGAGGAATCATTGTTTCCAGACTGTGGGAATGTTGACTCCATAAAGTTTTTAGGTACCACTGAAGTTTCCTCATATGCAGGCTTGAATATGGAATCAGTAGGATGCAGGATGCCATGAAGCCCAGGGCCTGCAGAATTTGTCTTGCAGAAGACTGGGTTTTTGTTGCCATCAGTTTGAAGTATGTAGTCAGTTGCCTTTGCTTGTCTGGCATGAGGTAAGCCATCTGGGCAGTTGTATTCAAGCTTGCACCCAGGAATGTTATCTTTTGAGAGGGTACCAGTTGTGATTTCTTTTCGTTTATTGTGTCCCCTAGGCATGTAAGAAGCCTTTTCACGAATGCCAGGTATCGAAGAAGAATGACCTTGTTCTCTGCTTGAATGAGAGAGTCGTCTAAGTAAGGATATATTTGTATACTTCTTTGTCTGCAAAATGCAATTACTGGTGCCAGGCACTTTGTAAAGACCCTGGGCACAGTAGATAAGCCAAAGGGCAGTGCAGAGAATTGGTAATACATTAAGCCAGCCTTGAATCTGAGGCATCTTCTGCACGATTGTCTTAATGGGACATGCAGGTATGCCTCTTTTAGGTCTAACGTCACCAGCCAAGCGTTCTTGCCCAGCATGGGCAGAAGCTGCTGCAAAGTCAGCATTCTGAATTTTGGAATGTCCAGGTATGTGTTTACAATTGATAAATCCAGTATTGGCCGCCAGGCCTTGTCCTTTCTGGGTACCAAGAACAGTCTTGAGTAAAAACCTTGTCCTTTTTCCTGTTCTGGTACTGTCTGAATGGCCCCCATATCCATGAGGGACGTAACCTGTTTCTGTGCATCTCTCCATTGATTTTTTGGCAGATCTGGCCAACCATTTGCCACTGGCAGAGTGTGGAAATGGAATCTGTATCCCTGTGATACGATGTTTAGTACCCACTTGTCCTGGGTTATTAACTGCCAATTTTGAGCAAAAAGTGCTAATTTCCCCCCTATAGGTTCTGCCAAAAGATAAGTATAAGCAGAGGGAAGTCATTGGGACTGCTTTCTGCAGGTTTGTGCTTTATCTCCTCCAGATTTGGAGGTGGAAGCACTGCATTGCTTTGACCTGTATGAATCTTGCACCTGGTATTTGGAACCCTTAGGGCGTCTGGATTTGCCCCTTTGAGCTCTGACACAGGAAAGGACCAATTTTTTGTAGGCCATTGTCTACTGAAACTTGGTGGCTGCACTTGTAAGAACTCTTTAACAGTTTGCATAGACATAGCTTTGTCTTCCACTTTCTTTAAAACCTCTTCTGCCTTAATACCAAACAGAGAATCATGCTGTAAAGGTGCATCTATCAATTTAGCTTTAACATGATCAGGCAAATTTTGTTCTTTTAACCAGGCATGCCTCCTAATCACATATCCAGTAACTGCGGCCCTGCAGGAGGCTTCTAAGGAATCAAAACCACATTGCCAAGTATGCTTTCCAACTTGTTCAGCTGCATGCAATAATTCCTGCAATTTTTTATTTTCTGCACATTCTGAAATCAACATAATTTTCTGTTTCAGCAATCCCATAACATGTTGTTGGTACTTGAGCATATGAAATTGACAGTTTAAAGCCCTGGCCCTGATTGCCAATGTTGCAGATGTATAAACCTTTTTTCCCCATCTGTCCAGTGCCCTTGAATCTCTGTCAGAGGAGGTAGGATTTTTTGCGGTCGAGGCCTTAACTCCCGTTGGACCTTGTGAAATAGTTTCAGGATCAGCAGCAGGGTTTCTAAATAAAAATTGATGCGAGTCAGGGACCCTGTAATATCTGTCAGGCTTACTGGGAGACAGAGGTAAGGAGTCAGGAGTAAAGCTTGACTCCGAAAACACATCATCCACAATATCTAAGACAGGGGGAATGGCTAAAGGCCTGTGCTGAGTTAGAAGGAAATCCCTGAGCCTCTTTTTTGATTCTGAGAAGTCATGACTCCCCAGTGAAAATGCTCCCTCAAAGTATGCAAGGTTTCTCCAAATGAATAATCCTCAGGAGATGCAGATGGAATAGACTCTTCAGCATCAGAATCCTCATAGGGAGGTAGAGATAATTCCTGATCAGAAGAAACAGAAACCTGACCTGAAGATTCATAATCAGTGTCTTGCCTAGGCCTCTTATCTGGAGGGGGATGGGTACCCCTGATCAAGGTAATAAGGTCTTCAGCCATTTAGATCATCTGTTTTTTAGGCATAGAGGCCTGTGCATGTGGCTCATGCGTCAGTTTTAGAAGTTGCTTTTGTCTTGGTTTTGCAGCTGTCATCGGTTTGATATACAAATGTTGAGGTCTGAATACACCCTCAGAAGCCGGTGCTTGCTCAGCGGCTCCGGACCCATCCGAGTGAGATACATCCGTCGGTTCAATACCTTGAGTATCTTGCGGCATGTTGGACTCCACATGGGTGTCGGTAGAGGCCTGCGACTCGAATTTAGCGGGTATCAGGGGTGGCGAAAGCGCCTCACTGAGTACCGACGAACCGGAGACTGTCTTAGGAGAAGCTTAGTCGTCGGTTTTGGATCTCTACTGCCTTTCTCTGTCCTTTTCCTTGCGTTTTTTATGTACTCCGGTAACTGGATTGCTATCTGACAACATTTCAAGGTAGTTAAATCTGTTTCCAAAACATTTTGATGCAAAAATATATCGACGCTTAATAGTGCACTGGTTAAATCTAGCACAAAACCGAGAGCCAGGCATGTTGTGATCAGAGCCTAGGCAAGGAATACAGTATAAATGGAAAATCTTATGAGGTATTTGCTTCCCACAAGTAATACAATTATTAACTTTTTCTGACATCGGTAAAAAGCAAGAAAAAAAAGTTTCCCCAACGGGGTACTTAGGTTTAGTGAAGACTTCAGTTCTGAAACTCAAACTCGAATATTTCAGTAGTCGGCTGACCAGCACTTGCAAAATGCTTCTGCTTTGGGAACCGCTCGGCAAGAAAGACTAAAGAAAATGGCGTCGGCTGCATGTTTTATACCCCTGACGACCTGACGTCATGGAAGAGGAGACAGCAACTGATGCAGGACAAAAGACTTTGGAATTCAGGCCGACTGAGGGCAACATGCCAGCAGATTACCCAAATGTAATGACTACAACAGTGAAACACTAAGAACATCAATAACAATGACTGAAAAGGTTCCCCAATGGGGCACTTAATCCGATTTCTCTAGGATCAGATGGCCGGGAAGGCAGGAACACCAGACATTCGACTGGCGTCTGAGAAGTTCTAAGGACTGGTGTGTGCAGATGTCACTTTTATGGCCCATGCTCTGTTAGGCCCATCAGATGTCTCATGCACCATACAGTGACTGAAATATTTTGTATACTGGCCACACATTCAGGTAGCAAGAGGAGAAAACCCATATATACAGAACACTGCAACATGGGAATATAAGGACATCTGAAACAGCCCCAGGAGGAACAGAATACCCTCAGGGAGAAAGAACATAAGATTTTACCCAACTGTACTATGTCCTTCCATATCACTGTTGCAGTATTCTTCACCTAAGGGAGAATACAAGAGCTTGAGAGGAAGTCTGGGAGAAGGAAGGCACAAAGGAATCCCTCCACAAATCCATGCAGGATAGCCCTGGCAAAGCTTGCTCTGGCTGTGGAAATAACATCCAACTTGTAACGTTTGGTGAAAGTATGATTAGAGGACCAAGTAGCAGCCTCAAGGATGGAACTGGCATCCAAACCCTTTAACGAGGCACCCTGTCTCTATGAAAAGTACAGTTTTGTACCTACCATAATTGTAGATGTTCGAGTGTTCACCCTGCTGCAGTCATCACACTTGGGTTATCCTGTCATCAGGCAGTCCCGCAGTCGGCCTGAGTTCCAAAGTCTTGGTCCGGCGTCAGTTGCTGTCACTTCTTCCCTGACGTCAGTGCACCAGGGGTATAAAAGAGGCATCCAACGCCATTTTCTTCAGTTTTTCTTGCCCCAGATGTCAGGTGCCCTCCCCAATAGGAGGTCACTACATAGTACCAATAATAAAAGTGAAGCACAAACAAAACCATACTTCCAGCTATAAGCAAATACACCACAGAGGTTGTATGAGATATAAAGGAATAGAAAGGTTTCAGTTAGATCAGAGGGGATGGAGGGAGGGCAACCTGGACTGCAGCAGGGTGAACACTCAAACATCTACATTTATGGTAGGTACAAAACTGTACTATGCTCATCGTGTTATCCTGCTGCAGTCATCACACTTGGGTTGAATCCCAAAGCTATGGATGGGAGGTGGAATCAAACAGGGTTAGAAGAGGCTAGTAGGCCCTGCAAAACTGCAGTGGTGAAGCTAGCTCCATTCTTAGAGTACAGTGGTAAGTGATCGTGTTTGGTGAAGGTGTGTACTGAACTCCAAGTTGCAGCTTCCAGAATATCCTTGGTTGGCACCCCCCTGAGGAAGGCTGTAGATGTAGCTGCTGCCCTGGTGGAGTGGGGCCTTATGCTAGCAGGAACTGATTTTCCATGATGTGTGTAGCAAAAATGTATGCATTGTCCTATCCATTTTGAAATGGTCTGTTTTGAGATAGCCTTTCCTTGTGATGTTGTAGCATAGGATACAAAGAGCTGGTCAGATTTTCTGAAAGCCTTAGTTTTATCCAAGTAGTAATGTAGTTGCCTGTGAATGTCCAAGGAGTGCAGGAGTCTTTCTCCTTTGTTTTGTGGATTTGGGAAAAAGGTGGGTAAATGGATGGTTTGATTTAATGCCACACTGGATACCACCTTTGGCATAAAGGAGGGGTTAGTTCTTAGAGAGACTCTGTCTTGATGAAAAATGAGGAAAGGCTCAACTGCCATTAGTGCCTGTAGCTCTGAGACTCTTCTGGCTGAAGTAATTGCTAGCAGCAGGGCAGTTTTCCATGATATAAACTTTAAATCAGCTGAGAAACCTGGCTCAAAAGGTGGTAGCGTAAGCTTTTCCAGAACAAAATTGAGGTCCCAAGTTGGCGTGGGTGCTCTCCTGGAAGGCCTTATGTTTTTGGCCCCTCTGAGGTACTGCCTTAGAAGTGGATGTGAAAATAAGGGAGGATCCGTGTTGTAGTGAGCTGAAATAGCTGAGGCGTGGATTGTAATAGATGAAAAGGAAAGTCCTTTGTGTAACATCTCAGTTAAATATTGTAGAATCTGAGGTATGTCCGGCTCAAGGGGATTTTGGCCTTTAGCTTGGTTCCAGGCGCAAAATCTTTTCCATTTGTCTGAGTAGGCTTTCCTGGTGCTGGGCCTCCTGGCCTCCAGAATGACATCCATAACAGCTTGTGATAGAGGAGCTGGCTGGTTGTTTAGGTGATTTGCCATGCAGCCAGATTTAAGGTCTTGAGCTGGCTGTGTAGAATCTGACTGCCTTGCTGTGTGAGCAGATGAGGAATTTGTGGTAAAATTCATGGTGGGCCGTGGGCCATGTTCCTTAGTAGTGGGTACCAGTCTGGGGCAATGAGTATCATTTGTGGTCTTTCCATTCTGACTTTCAGTAGCACCTTTGTTAGAAGGGGCAGTAGAGGAAAGCATATACTGTCAACATTTTTCAACTGAATGAGAGTGCGTCCACTTTCCAAGCTTGATGGTGGAATGTCCTTGTTCAAAATTTTGGTAGCTGATAGTTTTGGGGGTTGGCAAACAGGTCTATGTCTGGGCGGCCCCATTTTTGAGTTATCACTGCAAATACTTGTGGATCCAGTTTCCACTCGTGGGGATCCATGATGTTTCTGCTTAGGTCGTCTGCCAATGTGTTCTTTCTTCCTGGCAGGAATTGTGCTTGTAATTGAACTTGGTAAGTCAGTGCTGTGTTCCACAAGGTCATTGCTTGCCTGCATAGAGGGTAGGAGTGTGTACCCCCTTGCCTGTTTATGTACCACATTACTGTGGTATTGTCTGTCCTTATTATAAGTTGTCTTGGATGTAAGAGGTCCTTGAAAGCTATCAAAGCATTCTGTACAGCTAGCATTTCTTTTTGATTGATGTGCAGATATCTTTGATCTGTAGTCCATTTGCCTTGAACGCACTGTCCTGCCATGTGTGCTCCCCAGGCATAGTCCGATGCATCTGTTGTCATAGTTTGCCTGGCTGTAGGTAAGGTGAAAAGCCGACCCTTGTTGAGGTGACATGCCTGTGACCACCATAGAAACTCCTGTTGAAGGCAGGGAATGAGAGGTATCATTGTTTCCAAGTTGTGGCTGTGTTGAGTCCATACGCTTTTCAGGTACCATTGTAATTTCCTCATATGCAGTTTTGCAAATGGTATTAGTAGTATGCAAGATGCCATGAATCCCAAGGCCTGCAGAATTTTTCTTGCAGGGAGTTGGGTCTTTGTTGCCATTATTTTGAAGTATTCAGTTAGTTGTAGTTGCTTGTCTGGCTTGAGATAAGCCATCTGGGCTGTTGTATTCAAACTGGCACCCAGGAATGTCATGTTTTGTAAGGGCACTAGTTTTGATTTCTTTTCCTTTACTGTGTACCCTAGGCAACTTAGAAGTTTGACAAACGCCAGATGTTGTAAGAGAATTCCCTTGCTTTCTGCTTGGATGAGGCAGTCATCCAGGTATGGGTATATTTGAATTCCTCTTTGTCTGCAGTATGCAATTACTGGTGCCAGGCATTTTGTGAAGACCCTGGGCGCAGTAGATAAGCCAAAGGGCAGTGCAGAGAATTGGTAATGGGTTAGACCTGCAATGAAACGGAGGTATCTTCTGCAATTTTGTCTGATAGGGACATGCAGGTATGCCTCCTTGAGGTCCAATGTTACTAGCCAAGCCTTCTTGCCCAACATGGGAAGAAGCTGCTGTAGTGTTAGCATCTTGAATTTTGGTACTTGCAAGTAGGTGTTTAGAATTGAATGGTCCAGAATGGGTCTCCATGCATTGTCCTTTCTGGGGACTAGAAAGAGCCTTGAGTAAAATTCCTTGCCTTGCTCCTGTGTAGGCACCAGTTGAATGGCTCTCATGTCCATGAGAGCTGCAATTTGTTTTTGTGCCTCTGCCCATTGATTTTGTGGCAGGTTTGGCATTCCTTTTATCCTTGGCAAAGTGTGAAAATGGAATCTGTATCCATGTGAGATAATGTTTAGGACCCATTTGTCCTTTGTGATGATGTGCCAGTTGTCTGCAAAAAATGCTAATTTTCCTCCCAAGGGAGCTGCCAAGAGTTTTGCTTGGCAGTTTGAGGGTTAAGTCATTGTGTTTGTCTTCTAATAGTTTGGGGCCTGTCTTCTCCTCCCTTCTGTGTTGCAGTGTCCCATTGGCGAGGTTTGTAAGGAATTTGTGCTTGACCTCTGCCCCTTGGGCGTCTGTATTTACCCCTCTGTGGCCTGTCAGAAGCTGGAAAGGACCAATTTTTTGTTGGCCAATTTTTGCTGAAGGGGGTTGTACCTGTAAGAAATCCTTGACCGTCTGCATAGACTTTGCCTTATCCTCCATTTTCTTTAAAACCTCTTCTGCTTTGACACCAAATAAGACATCCTGCTGTAAAGGTGCATCTAGTAATTTTGCTTTAACATGATCAGGCAGAGTTTGTTCCTTTAACCAAGCATGCCTGCGTATGACATACCCAGTAACAGCTGCTCTACAGGAAGCTTCCAAGGAATCAAATCCACACTGTAAAGTATGTTTGCCCACCTGTTCAGCTGCATGCAACAGATCCTGCATTTCCTTGAATTCAGACTGTTGAGTGTGTGTGCTCATCTTTTGTTTTAATTGAGACATTAGGAATTGCTGATATTTCAGCATGTGAAATTGACAATTTAATGCTCTCATAGCTGGAGTAGCTGAGGTGTAAACCTTCTTCCCCCACCTATCTAGTGCTCTAGAGTCCCTTTCAGAGGGCACAGAATTTTTAGCCATAGAAGCCTTAGCCCCTTTGGAACCCTGGGAGATTGTTTCTGGGTCAGCAACAGGGCTTTTGTAAAGGAATTTGTGAGAGTCAGGCACTCTATAATATCTGTCTGGTTTGGCTGGAGCAGGAGGCAGAGAATCTGGATTTAGACTAGATTCTAAGTAAACATCATCCACAATGTCTAAAACTGGAGGGATAGCAAGTGGCCTGTGCTGGGGAAGTAAAAGAAACACTCGGAGCCTTTTCTTTGAGTTGGAGTAGTCCTGACCTTCCCAGTGGAAATGTTCCCTCATGGTATGTAAGGTTTCCCCAAAGGAATAGTCTTCAGGGGGAGATGCTGAGGGAATGGAGTCTTCAGCATCAGAATCTTCATAAGGGGGAAAGGAGTAATCCTGTTCCTTAGAGGAGTCTGAGGAAATAGAAACTTGATCAGAGGAGGCATAATCCTCCTCTTGTATTGGCCTTTTGTCTGGGGGGGGGGGTTGGGAGCCCCTGATCAGAGTAATCAAATCTTCAGCCATCTTAAGCATCTGTTTCTTAGGCATGGGGCCTTGAACTGGAGACTGATGTACAGTCTTTTTAGGTTTTAAAGGAGTCTTAAGCTTAGCATAAGATTTTATGGTGAGAGTAGTCAGTCTAAAGACACCTTCTGTAACCGAAGGTGTTTCCACAGCACTGGCTTCTCCTTCTACAATGTTGTCGGTAGGGCCTAAAGAAAATGGCTGCATCGGCCTTGTACTCTCTGATTGAGAATACGAAGCTGTCTGGGGTTCCAGGGCTGCGTAGGCGCCTCACTGAAAACCGGAGAACCGGCGACAGGCCCAAAAGAGTCCTCGGAGTCTGCGTTGGATCTCGGCTGCCTGTCCTTATCTTTGCGTTTTTTATGCACGCAGGTAGTCGGTTGCTCCGACGGCATAGTATAATTAAATTTCCTAGCGAAGTAGTGTCGAGCGAAATCAAAGCGTCCCTTTATAGTTCGCTTATTGAACCTAGCACAAAACCGACAACCAGTGACATCGTGGTCTGGGCCTAGGCAAGGTATACAACAAGAATGAAAGTCCTTATGAGGTATTTGCTTCCCACAAGAAATGCAATTCTTAACTTTTTCTGACATTGGACTGAGGCAAGAAAAGGTTCCTCAACGGGGTACTTGGCTTTGAAGACTTTGGACAGAAATTCGATTTGAAAATCTCAGGTGTCGGCCGACTGGCACTTGCAAACTGCTTCTGCTTTGGGCACCGCATGGCAAGAAAGACTGAAGAAAATGGCGTCGGATGCCTCTTTTATACCCCTAGCACACTGAGGTCAGGGAAGAAGCGACAGCAACCGACACCGGACCAAGACTTTGGAACTCAGGCCGACTGCGGGACCGCCTGACGACAGGATAACCCAAGTGTGATGACTGCAGCACGGTAACACGATGAACATCACTAAAAAAGGAGGAAAAGCCATGACAGCCTGAAGTTCAGACACACTCTTGGCAGAAGTAAGTGCCAAAAGAAGAGCAGTCTTCCAAGTGCAATACTGTATGGAAACTAACTAAGCAGTCTCAAAAGAAACCTGGGTCAATTTTTCAAGTACAAAACTGAGACCCCAAGAAGGTGGAATAGGCTTCCTTGGAGGCCTGAAATGAAGGACACCTTTAAGAAATTGTTTGACCTCAAACCTAGAGGTAAAGAGGAGGATTCAAGGGCAGACGAGCAGAAATTGCTGACGTGAGCTTTAACTGAAGAATATGCCAACCCTGCACAGAGTATAGATGCAACAGACAGAAAACATTTTTCATTTGGACATATAGGGTTTTCTTGTAGTGGGCTTCCTGGCCTCCTGCAGAACTCATGGCATGTCATCTGAAAATAAGTGTCTAAAAAGTATTGAAACCTTATCACCCACAGTGCCATCTGAAGAGTGATCAGGTTAAAATGGACAAGAGATCCCTTGAATTGTCTGAGAAGATCCAACCAGTGAGGTAACTTGTGGCAATTGCCCTTGGACAAGTGAGACAGAAGGTGGGGGGAGCAAGCAAACACCCCCTTCTAAGGAAAAGGCAGGGTGTCCACATTCCAAGGCAGAGGACTTGGGATTCTAGAATAGAA